>NC_029781.3:98085226-98085511 GCF_000817695.3 Arachis duranensis
TAGCTAGTCTAGTATAAATAGGATAATTTACTATTGTATTAGACATCTTTGGTCTCAGTTTTATTTTATTATTCATCTGAGGAGACTATTGATCACATTTTGGGGGGCTGGCCATTCGGCCATGCCTGAACCTTTAACTTATGTATTTTCAACGGTGGAGTTTCTACACACCATAGATTAAGGGTGTGGACCTCTGCTGTACCTCAAGTTTCAATGCAATTACTATTATTTTTCATTCAATTCTCTCTTATTCTTATTCCAAGATATACGTTGCACAACAATTGA
>NC_029781.3:98085530-98088832 GCF_000817695.3 Arachis duranensis
TTGCACTTCAACTTGATGAATGTGATGATCCGTGACACTCATCATCATTCTCACCTATGAACGTGCGTGATTGACAACCACTTCCGTTCTACCTTAGACCGGGCGCATATCTCTTGGATTCCTTAATCAGAATCTTTGTGGTATAAGCTAGAATTGATGGCGGCATTCATGAGAATCCGGAAAGTCTAAACCTTGTCTATGGTATTCTGAGTAGGATTCTGGAATTGAATGACTATGACGAGCTTCAAACTCCTGAAGGCTGGGCGTTAGTGACAGACGCAAAAGAATCAAGGGATTCTATTCCAACCTGATTGAGAACCGACAGATGATTAGCCGTGCTGTGACAGAGCATTTGGACCTTTTTCACTGAGAGGATGGGATGTAACCATTGACAACGGTGATGCCCTACATACAGCTTGCCATGGAAAGGAGTAAGAAGAATTGGATGAAGCAGTAGAAAAGTAGAGATTCAGGAGGAGCACAGCATCTCCATACACCTATTTGAAATTCCCACCATGGAAATACATGAGTAACTTTATCTTTATTTTATGTTTATTTACTATTATTTGATTTTCCAAATTCCATAATTTATTTAAATCTGCCTGACTGAGATTTACAAGATGACCATAGCTTGCTTCATACCAACAATCTCTGTGGAATCGATCCTTACTCACGTAAGGTTTATTACTTGGACGACCCAGTACACTTGCTGGTTAGTTGAACAGAGTTGTGTCCACACATAGCAAAGAGCCATTATTATGAAATAAATTCCATACAAAAACAAAGAATACAACATTGATGATCACAATTTCGTCCACCAAGTTTTTGGCGCCGTTGCCGGGGATTGTTTGAATTACAATTACGTGCAACTACAGCGCCAAGTTTTTCTGATCCAGCAACAACACCAAGTTTTTGGCGCCGTTGCCGGGGATTGTTCGAGTTTGGATAACTGACGGTTCATCTTGTTGCTCAGATTAGGTAATTTTCTTTTCAAAATTTTTCAAAATTTTTCTCTATTTTTTGTTTTTCCAAAAAAATAATTTTCGAAAAATATAATAAAAATACAAAAAAAATCATAAAATCACAAAAATCAAAAATATTTTGTGTTTCTTGTTTGAGTCTTGAGTCAACTTTTAAGTTTGGTGTCAATTGCATGCTTTAAAAATTTTTCTTGCATTTTTCGAAAATTCATGCATTCATGGTGTTCTTCATGATCTTCAAGTTGTTCTTGACAAGTCTTCTTGTTTGATCTTGATGTTTTCTTGCTTTGTGTTGTTTGTTATTTTTCATATGCATTTTTTGTTTGTTAGAGTCCATGCATTAAAGATTTCTAAGTTTGGTGTCTTGCATGTTTTCTTTGCATCAAAAATTTTTCAAAAATATGTTATTGATGTTCATCATGATCTTCAAAGTGTTCTTGGTGTTCATCTTGACATTCATAGTGTTCTTGCATGCATTATGTGTTTTGATCCAAAATTTTCATGTTTTGGGTCATATTTGTGTTTTTATCTCTCCTCATTAAAAAATCAAAAATAAAAAAATATCTTTTCCTTATTTCTCTCCTAATTTTCGAAAAATTTGAGTTGATTTAGTCAAAAATTTTTAAAATTAGTTATTTCTTGTAACTCAAGTCAAATTTTCAATTTTAAAAATCTTATCTTTTCAAAACTTTTTTTCAAAAATCATATCTTTTTCTTTTTTTTCTATTTTTCGAAAATTTTGAAAATTATTTTTCAAAATCCCTTTTTCTTAACTTTATTTCATAATTTTCGAAAATACACTAACAATTAATGTGATTGATTCAAAAATTTGAAGTTGCTACTTTCTTGTTAAGAAAGGTCCAATCTTTAAATTCTAGAATCTTATCTTTTAGTTTCTTGTTAGTCAAGTAATTAATTTTAATTTTAAAATTAAATCTTTTTCAAAATATCTTTTTTTTAAAAATCATATCTTTTTATCTTATCTTTTTATCATATCTTTTTCAAAATTTTATCTTTTTCAAAAATTTGATTTCAAAATGTCTTATCTAACTTTTTATCTTCTTATCTTTTCAAATTTGATTTTAATATCTTTTTCAACTAACTATTTGACTTTTTGTTTGTTTCCTATCTTTTTCAAAACCACCTAACTACTTTTCCCTCTTTAATTTTCGAAAATATCTCATCCCTTTTTCAAAAATTCTTTTTAATTAATTAATTGTTTTAATTTTAATTCTATCTTAGCTTTTATTTTCAAAAATCATTTAACTTCTTTTCAAATTTATTTTCGAAATTTCTTCCCTCTCCCCTTCTTCCATTTATTTATTTATCTACTAACACTTTTCTTCACCTCTCTTCATCTTAAATCACTACCTCTATACTTACCCATTCTTCTTCACTCCTCTTCCCTTCTTCTTCTACTAACATAAAGGAATCTCTTTACTGTGACATAGAAGATTCCTCTTTCTTTTCTTGTTTTCTTCTTTCCTATATGAGCAGGAACAAGGAAAAAGACATTCTTGTTGAAGCTGATCCAGAACCTGAAAGGACTCTGAAGAGGAAACTAAGAGAAGCTAAATTACAACAATCCAGAGGCAACCTTTCTGAAATTTTTGAACAAGAGAAGGAGATGGCAGCCGAACCTAACAATAATAATGCAAGGAGGATGCTTGGTGATTTCACTAAACCAACTTCCAAATTTGATGGAAGAAGCATCTCCATTCCGGCCATTGGAGCAAACAATTTTGAGTTGAAACCTCAATTAGTTGCTTTAATGCAACAGAACTGCAAGTTTCATGGACTTCCATCTGAAGATCCTTACCAGTTTTTAACTGAGTTCTTGCAAATTTGTGAGACTGTTAAGATGAATGGAGTAGATCCTGAAGTCTACAGATTCATGCTTTTTCCTTTTGCTGTAAGAGACAGAGCTAGAATATGGTTGAATTCACAACCTAAAGATAGCCTGGACTCCTGGGATAAGCTGGTCACGGCCTTCTTGGATAAATTTTTTCCTCCTCAAAAGCTGAGCAAGCTTAGAGTGGATGTCCAGACCTTCAAGCAAAAAGATGGTGAATCCCTCTATGAAGCTTGGGAAAGATACAAGCAGATGACTAAAAAGTGTCCTTCTGACATGTTTTCAGAATGGACCATATTAGATATATTCTATTATAGTCTATCTGAGTTTTCCAAGATGTCATTGGACCATTCCGCAGGTGGATCCATTCACCTAAAGAAAACACCTGAAGAGGCTCAAGAACTTATTGACATGGTTGCAAATAACCAATTCATGTACACTTCTGAGAGGAATTCCGTGAATAGTGGGAC
>NC_029781.3:98088926-98089251 GCF_000817695.3 Arachis duranensis
TAATAACAAGCCTTTTCCATCATCTTCTCAGCAACAGACAGAAAATTCTGAACAGAGCCCCTCTAATTTAGCAAACTTAGTTTCTGATCTGTCAAAAGCCACTTTAAGTTTCATGAGTGAAACAAGGTCCTCCACTAGAAATCTGGAGGCACAAGTGGGACAGCTGAGTAAGAAAGTCATTGAAACTCCTCCCAGTATTCTCCCAAGCAATACAGAAGAGAATCCAAAAGGAGAGTGCAAGGCCATTGATGTGATCAATATGGCCGAATGCACAAGGGAGGAGAAGGACAAAAATCCTAGTGAGGAAGACCTCCTGGGACGTCTT
>NC_029781.3:98089408-98092372 GCF_000817695.3 Arachis duranensis
AGGATGAAGATGTAACTGGAGAGCAAGTTGCTCAATATCTAGGAGCTATCATGAAGCTGAATGCCAAGTTGTTTGGTAATGAGACTTGGGAAGGTGAACCCCCATTGCTCATTAGTGAACTAGATACATGGATTCAGAAAACTTTACCTCAAAAGAGACAAGATCCTGGTAAATTCTTAATACCATGTACCATAGGCACCATGACCTTTAACAAGGCTCTGTGTGACCTGGGGTCAGGCATAAACCTTATGCCACTCTCTGTAATGGAGAAACTAGGGATCATTGAGGTACAGCCTGCCTTATTCTCACTGCAATTGGCAGACAAGTCAGTAAGACAAGCTCATGGATTAGTAGAGGACGTGTTAGTAAAGGTTGAAGGCCTTTACATCCCTGCTGATTTCATAATCTTAGACACTAGGAAGGAAGAAGATGAATGGATCATCCTTGGAAGACCCTTCCTAGCCACAGCAGAAGCTGTGATTGATGTTAGCAGAGGAGAATTAGTCCTTCAATTGAATGGGGACTACCTTGTGTTTAAAGCTCAAGGACCTTCCTCTGCAACCATGGAGAGGAAGCATGAAAAGCTTCTCTCAGTACAGAGCCAAAAAGAGCCCCCACAGTCAAACTCTAAGTTTGGTGTTGAGAAGCCCCCTCATTCAAACTCTAAGTTTGGTGTTGGGAGGCCCTCATCATGCTCTGAATACCTATGAGGCTCCATGAGAGCCCACTGTCAACCTAATGACATTAAAGAAGCGCTTGTTGGGAGGCAACCCAATTTTTATATATCTAATTTTAATTTTATTGTTATTTTGTGTTTTATTAGGTTAATGATCATGTGGAGTCACGAAAAAAATTATTAAAATTAAAAACAGAATCAAAAACAGCAGAAGAAAAATCACACCCTGGAGGAAAGAACTTACTGGCGTTTAACGCCAGTAAGGTGCATCTGGCTGGCGTTCAACGCCAGAACAGAGCATGTTTTTGGCGCTGAACGCCAGAAACAAGCAACATCTTGGCGTTTGAACGCCAGGAATGTGCCTTGAAGAAAGTTGGCGCTGAACGCCAGTAACAAGTATGGAGCTGGCGTTCAATGCCAGAAACATGCTACACATGGGCGTTGAACACCCAGAGTGTGCATCACTTCGGCGTTTAAACGCCAGAATGGTGTGCAAAGGCATTTTACATGCCTAATTGGTGCAGGGATGTAAATCCTTGACACCTCAGGATCTGTGGACCCCACAGGATCATTTCAGGATCTGTGGACCCCACAGGATCCCCACCTAACATATTCTCCCATCTTCTCAACATTCATTCTCTCTTTCCAATAAACACACTTCCCAACAACTTTAATCTCTCTTCCCAATTACCCCCTTCACCACTCACATCCATCCACTCTTCCCCATAAACCCCACCCACTTTCAAAATTCAAAACTCCTTCCCACCCAAACCCACCCTAAATAACCGAAACTACACCCACTCCCCTCCCTATATATACCCTTCCATTCTACTTCATTTTTACACACTACAAACCCCCTCTTCTACACCTTAGCCGAAACACCTTCCCTCACTCTCCTCCATATTTTCTTCTTCTTCTTCTTCTCTTCTTTCTTCTCTTGCTCGAGGGCGAGCAATATTTTAAGTTTGGTGTGGTCAAAGCATAATCTTTTTGTTTTTCCATTACCATCAATGGCACCTAAGGTCGGAGAATTCTCTAGAAAAGGAAAAGGGAAGACAAAAGCTTCCACCTCCGAGTCATGGGAGATGGAAAGATTCATCTCCAAAGCCCATCAAGACCACTTCTATGATGTTGTGGCCAAGAAGAAGGTAATCCCTGAGGTCCCTTTCAAACTCAGGAAAAATGAGTATCTAGAGATCCGACATGAGATCCAAAGAAGAGGTTGGGAAGTTCTAACCAACCCCATTCAACAAGTCGAGATTTTAATGGTTCAAGAGTTCTATGCCAATACATGGATCACTAGGAACCATGATCAAAGTATGAACCCGAATCCAAAGAACTATCTTACAATGGTTCGGGGGAAATACTTAGATTTTAGTCCGGAAAATGTGAGGTTGGCATTCAACTTGCCCCTGATGCAAGGAGATGCACGCCCCTACACTAGAAGGGTCAACTTTAATCAAAGGTTGGACCAAGTCCTTATGGACATATGTGTGGAAGGAGCTCAATGGAAAAGAGACTCCAAAGGCAAGCCGGTTCAACTAAGAAGACTGGACCTCAAGACTGTGGCTAGAGGATGGTTAGAGTTCATTCAACGCTCCATCATCCCCACTAGCAACCGATCTGAAGTTACTGTAGATCGGGTCATCATGATTCATAGCATCATGATTGGAGAGGAAGTAGAAGTTTTTAAAGTCATCTCCCATGGATTCTACAAAATAGCCGAAAAGCCCTCCACCATGGCAAGGCTAGCTTTTCCTCATCTTATTTGCCATCTATGTTACTCAGCTGGAGTTATCATAGAAGGAGACATCTTCATTGAAGAGGATAAACCCATCACCAAGAAGAGGATGGAGCAAGCAAGAGAGACCCTCCATGGATCTCAAGAGATGCATGAGGAAGCTCATCATCAAGAAATCCCTGAGATGTCTCAAGGGATACACTTTCCTCCCAACAACTATTGGGAACAACTCAACACTTCCCTAGAAGATTTGAGCTACAATGTGGAACAATTAAGGGTGGCACATCATGAGCACTCCATCATTCTCCATGAAATAAGAGAATATCAAAGAGCAATGAGGGAGGAGCAACAAAGGCAAGGAAGGGACATAGAAGAGCTCAAGGACATTGTTGGTCCTTCAAGAAGAAGACGCCACTAAGGTGGATTCATTCCTTGTTCTACTTTTCTTCTGTTCGGTTTTTATATTATATGTTTATCTATATTTTATGTCTCTACTTCATGATCATTAGTGTTTAGTAACTATGTCTTAAAGTTATGAATAATTCCA
>NC_029781.3:98092838-98104573 GCF_000817695.3 Arachis duranensis
TATCCGGTGGTAATACTGGAAAACAAAGTGCTTAGGGCCACGGCCAAGACTCATAAAAGTAGCTGTGTTCAAGAATCAACATACTTAACTAGGAGAATCAATAATACTATGCGAAATTCTAAGTTCCTAGAGAAGCCAATCATTCTAAACTTCAAAGGAAAAAGTGAGATGCCAAAACTGTTCAGAAGCAAAAAGCTACAAGTCCCGCTCATCTAATTAGAATGAATATTCATTGATATTTTAAGATTTATAGTATATTCTCTTCTTTTTATCCTATTTGATTTTCAGTTGCTTGGGGACAAGCAACAATTTAAGTTTGGTGTTATGATGAGCGGATAATTTATACGCTTTTTGGCATTGTTTTTAGGTATTTTTTAGTAAGTTCAAGCTACTTTTAGGGATGTTTCATTAGTTTTTATGTTAAATTCACATTTCTGGACTTTACTATGAGTTTGTGTGTCTTTCTATGATTTCAGGTAATTTCTGGCTGAAATTGAGGGACTTGAGCAAAACTCTGATAGGAGGCTGACAAAGGACTGCTGATGCTGTTGGAATCTGACCTCCCTGCACTCAAAATGAATTTTCTGGAGATACAGAACTCCAAATGGCGCGCTCTCAACGGCGTTGGAAAGTAGACATCCAGAGCTTTCCAGCAATATATAATAGTCCATACTTTATTTGGGAATTGACGACGTAAACTGGCGCTCAACGCCAGTTCTATGTTGCTGTCTGGAGTAAAACGGCAGAAATACGTCACGACCCGGAGTTGAACGCCCAAAACATGTTACAACTTGGCGTTCAACTCCAAAAGAAGCCTCAGCTCGTAGATAGATCAAGCTCAGCCCAAACACACACCAAGTGGGCCCCGAAAGAGGATTTATGCATTAATTACTTACTCATGTAAACCCTAGTATCTAGTCTAGTATAAATAGGATAATTTACTATTGTATTAGACATCTTTGGTCTCAGTTTTATTTTATTATTCATCTGAGGAGACTATTGATCACATTTTGGGGGGCTGGCCATTCGGCCATGCCTGAACCTTTCACTTATGTATTTTCAACGGTGGAGTTTCTACACACCATAGATTAATGGTGTGGAGCTCTGCTGTACCTCAAGTTTCAATGCAATTACTATTATTTTCTATTCAATTCGATTTATTCCTATTCTAAGATATTCGTTGCACTTCAACTTGATGAATGTGATGATCCGTGACACTCATCATCATTCTCACCTATGAATGCGCGTGATTGACAACCACTTCCGTTCTACCTTAGACCGGGTGCATATCTCTTGGATTCCTTAATCAGAATCTTCGTGGTATAAGCTAGAATTGATGGTGGCATTCATGAGAATTCGGAAAGTCTAAACCTCATCTATGGTATTCCGAGTAGGATTCTGGGATTGAATGACTGTGACGAGCTTCAAACTCCTGAAGGCTGGGCGTTAGTGACAGACGCAAAAGAATCAATGGATTATATTCCAACCTGATTTTGACAACAGTGATGCCCTACATACAGCTTGCCATGGAAAGGAGTAAGAAGGATTGGATGAAGCAGTAGGAAAGCAGAGATTCAGGAGGAGCACAGCATCTCCATACACCTATCTGAAATTTCCACCATGGAAATACATGAGTAACTTTATCTTTATTTTATGTTTATTTACTATTATTTGATTTTCCAAATTCCATAATTTATTTAAATCTGCCTAACTGAGATTTACAAGATGACCATAGCTTGCTTCATACCAACAATCTCTGTGGAATCGACCCTTACTCACGTAAGGTTTATTACTTGGACGACACAGTACACTTGCTGGTTAGTTGAATGGAGTTGTGTCCACACATAGCAAAGAGCCATTATTATGAAATAAATTCCATACAAAAACAAAGAATACAACATTGATGATCACAATTTCGTCCACCAAGGACCTAAAAGATCATTTTTATCCTTTATTAATTTATTTACTTATTCTAGTTACCGTTTTTTACCGTTTTACTTCTAATTTTTACTAAAGCTTTTATTTCGGTCCGAAACTTTATTGTAATTATAATTATGACCCAATTAATTTATATAATTACTATTTTACCTCTAATGATACTAAATTCAGAATTTTACTTATTTTTTATTTAAATTACATCTTTAACCCTCTTTTTACCCAAAAATGACTATAATACCCTTTTTACCTTTCCACCTTTGTTTCATAGGATTAAAACTATTTTTTTAACTATTTTTTAACTCTTTTTCTATCGTAATTTTCGTGTTATTAGTGACTATAAATTTCTGAGGTACAGTTTTTATAATTTTCTTCATTTTTTGTGACGTTTAAAGCTTGAAACTTAAACCCCAAGTGCTTCCATATTTCTGGCTGCTTTCACACAAAATTCAGAGGCAATATAACAGTATATTACACATATTTAGCAATCCAAAACATTGGTAATATCACAAACTTTCCATAAAATTCAAAACAAGCACAAATTCACCACAAAGTGACTCATATAAGCACCGAAAACAAGCACAACCATACTCTAACTAATCCAAACCCTTACCTCTTATGTAATTCAGTTATTAAACCTTTCACACACTAGAAAATGTGTACAGCTGGTGATGGTGCAGTTTCGTTTTTGGCCGAAAGTGTCGCAAAGTCGAAATCAACCACTTTGAACTCGAATCCCTCTAACTTCTTAGGCGTACTCCATGGGTGTTTCAAGAGGAGTTCTATATATATGAAGGAGAGTAAGAATTCATCATGGCTACAATTTTAAAAAAAAATGGAAAGGAAAAAGAACAAGAGTTTACCTAGCCGAAAATTTGGTATAAACGCAAGAATTAGCGAAAACGGGCAAGAGTTTGCTTGTATGGTTTGAGTCCTTGAAGAACACATGAAAAACAATGGAAGAAAAGTTGAAATATGGGCTGGAACATAGAGAATAGGTACAAAAATTTTCTCTCTTTCTCTCTCAAGAATTCGGTCAAAAGAGTGTAAAAATGTGTAAAGTATTTTATGAAATTTGTGGCCAATGCTTCCTTAAATAAAAAAAGCGAAGTCTTGATGAATTTATGATGGTAAAAATGGCTGAAATTTCGTGGTCAAGGGCTGGGCTTCAATGAATAAGGGGCATGAAAACGAGGAAGCTTGGTCAGCACTTGCGTGTCGAGCTTATACACAGTTAACCACAGTTAGTTACTCGAGGTTAAAAACACAGTAGAGAGGAGTGAAAGGCTGAGATAGTCTCGATCCAAAGGTTGAGAAGGAGAGACAAGTTTCTTGGATGGCAAGTAAGAAGATTTGGAGTCTCTAGGAGTCGTTTGCGGAATACAAGTCAAAAATTCGGTTAGGAGTAAGTTTTATCGTGTGGTAAAATAATTAATGGCTAAGATTTATTCTTAAAGGAGTAAATTATGAATGGAAGGCTAATATAAATCTTCAGACACATTTAGTTGGGTAGAAATTATTTTGACCACTAATTCCGAAGTTTTCGGTTATAAAGTTTTTTTTAGTGCACGCAAAACCGTCACTAAAAGTGAATTCCCGGCTCAAAAAGTCTATATTGAGGAAAATAAACCAATAGTAAGCTAATATTTATTGTTTACTAGTCAAATTTGACTTAGGTGGATTAATTACCCTCATAATGTCAATTTTGACCTTATTAATAGCCTTTTCTATTTAATTTTTTCAATTTTTTGCCCCTTTTTTTTTAATTTTAGTTTTTTTCTTTAACCATTGGACCAACCTCACTATTTCTTATTGAGCTGTGGTTTGGGATTTTATGAAATAAATTTTTAAATAGCCAGAAAAGTCTGTTTACCGAAAATCGGGTTCTTACACTCTTCCTCAATGATATTATCAACATCAAAAACAAATTTATTCTGTTGATACCATAAGAAATTCATCGTAATAACAAAAAAGAAAGGGCCAAGATTGTCCTTGTAGGGAGATTTGGTAGATAAATTCCCTAGCAACCAAGCCAAGAGAGGAGAGTTAAAGAAGTTATCCGAAACCAAACTATTATTAATGCTCATCCACGTACCTTTCGCCACCCTACAGTCATGGAGCCCATGGAGCGAAGATTTAGGGGATACACCACAAATGGCACAACTGTCTTCCTCCGCCATATGTCTTCTAGCGTGTTCTGCATTGGTCAAAAGGGCCTAGTGCACTACAAAGCAGTAGAAAGGACCGCAGCCGTTCAGAGCCTCTAGCTTCCATATTTTTTAGAATAAAAAAGTATTTGAGTCATTTGCATGCCCTAAAAAGATAGCACAAGCTGACTTTATCGAGAAGACACCACTCGATACCAGAAGTCAAGCCAAGCTATTGACTTCTAACTCAGGCTCAAGAGGTTTAATAAAAGCAAAAATAGAATACCAATCTTTTCCCAGCATAATACCAATCCGGTCATAGTCCCAATGACTATTAATAACAAACTCGCAAACTCTCTTCTAGAATCTCTTTGGTAACTTCTGGCTGAGCAAAGTTCACAAGTTTATGAATACTTGAAATCCATTGGTCGGTCTAAAAATTAATCTCAGTGCCCTACTGATCCTCCATATGAGATTATTCTGAAAATTCTTCCAAACTTTTTGGAAGCCTTGCCAGCATTTGAAGCTATTTTGATCCTTTTAACAACAAGAATAGTAGCCTCACCGCATCCATATTTATTTCGAAAAACTTTAACCCAAAGATCTCATCTATTATAGACAAGTTTTCAAGCTAATTTTATCAAATTTGCATTATTAAGAACCCACGAAGGTCTAAAACCAAGACTTCCTTGCGCTTTACGTGAACAAAGAGTTTTCCACTTAAGAAGATGAGGCTTTCTAACTAAATCAGCTCCCCAAGACAAAATTGTGACATATGTTGTCAATTCAATTACAAATACTCAAAGGAAGCTTCATGGTTTGCATTACATACGATAGGATAGTTGACAGAGTCGATTGAGCAAGAGTGACTTTACCTGCCAAAGAAAGATTGGGAACTTTCCAAGAGTCAAGACTTTTTGACATTCTACCAAGAATGAATTGAAAATTATCCTTCTTTGATCTGCCATGTAGTAGAGGTACTCTCAAATACTTACCCAAATTCCTCGTAAGTATCATCCTAAGGGCATTACTAAGAGCATGTTTCTTCTCCAAGTTCATATTCTCCGAAAAGAAGACAGAAGACTTTGTAAAATTTATCTTTTGTCCCGAACAATGGCAAAAAATATCTAAAATACCCCTCACCACTTGTACCTGATCCATAGTTGCTTTAGCAAACAGTATAATATCATCAGCAAAGCAAATATGAGATAGGCTTAAACCTCCTCTATTAAGTGTGATCGATTCCCAAAAATTGTGGTTTTTTTGCAAAAGAATTTGTCTGAGAAAGACGCTCAATATATAGAATAAATAGATAAGGAGAAATTTGGTCACCCTGGCGCACACCTCTAGCGGGCTTAAAGGAAGCTAATAGAATACCATTCCAAATAACTTTCATTTCTACAGAAGAATAGCAATGAAAGATTAAGTCAACCAAGTTCTCTAGAATATTTGCCTCAGAAAGAATATCTCTGATAAATTTCCAGTTAAGATGATCGTCGGCTTTCTCAAGGTCAATTTTAATGGCCATATAGCCACTATTCCCCTTCTTTGATCTCATAGTATGAAGAACCTACGCCACTAAAATGTTATCCGCACTTTGTCTCCCAGGGACAAAACTACACTCAAAGGAGCTAATAAGCTTGGGCATAACTTCCTTTAACCTTTGTGAGAGTATCTTGGTAATAAGCTTGTATGAGACGTTGCATAAACTAATAAGCTAGAACTGTACTATTTTTTTAGGGTTGTCCACCTTCGGAATAAGAGAAAGAAAAGTATTATTAGCTACCTTTATCTCCTGACAATTCTGAAAAATCCTTTCTACCCAATTAATAAGTGAGTCTTTCACCGAATCCCAATTATTTTGAAAGAACATAGGCGGAAAACCATCCGGACCTGGTGCTTTCCAACCGCCCATAGATAAGAGAAACGTTTTGATTTCTTCAGGTGAGACAGCCCTATCTAAACGCTCCTTTTATTCATCTGTAAGCATAGGGAACAAACCCAGAACTTCTAGCTTCTCATACCCACTATCCTCAGTATAGAGATTTAAAAAATAATCAATACTAATCTCTTTCAATTGCTGGTCATCCTCAATCCAGATCCCTTGTTGGTTTTTTAGCATACTGACTTTTTTTTCTCCTTCTCCTGGTAGTGGCTAAACTATGGAAATAAAAAGTGTTCCTATCTCCATAATTTATCCACTTACATCGGGAACATTGCTTCCAGTAAACCTCCTCTTAGATCAATAAAGCTTCCAAATCTTTTCATAATGATGATTACAAATCTTCTAGAAAAGGATTTAACTCAAAAGATAGCTTCAAAGAGATGCATTGGAGTCTAGTTAAAAGCCTTGACGTTCTTTTAGCTAGATTTCCAAAAACTTTCCTACTCCAGATCATGGCAGCAGACATGAAAGAAGATACGCTATCCTCTAAAAGATTATCTTTGCTTCAATTATTTGTAAGCAAATTCTGAAAATCAGTATGAGCAAGTCAGGTAGCTGAGAATCTGAACGGTTGGGACAAAGAGCCACCTGATTCTCCCATATCTTGGAAGATGGGAACATGATTAGATTTCAATTTAGGTAAATACTTAGTCGAGGCTTAGAAAAATCTAAGTAACCATGAATTAGTAACCACATATCTATCCAATCTTCTATGAATTGTACCTCGTTGTCAAGCAAAAGATTGACCATGGAAGCTAACATCTTGCAAACACAGATCAAGCAAACAGGCAGCAAAGTGAGATTGATCTCCAGAGATGTTAGAGCTTCCTCCAGTGTCTGCACTAGATAAGACACAATTAAAATCACCCCCAACACACCATTCTCCCTGCACTTGATTAACTAATCTTTGAATATTAGTCCACGACTCAAATTTAGGTCCAATATGAGGTAAACCATACACAACAGTCAAGAACCATGACATTTTATTTTGGAAAGAGACTTTAAGATGAGAAAATTGTCTATAATATTCGAGATGCTCAATTGACCAATAATTATCGTTCCACAGAATCCAAATTTCACTTGAGAAGCCTACACCCTCCACTAAATGCCAAGAAGAAAAACTAAGCTTGTTTGCTATTTTATTTGCTTTTACTCCAGATACATGAGTTTCCAGCAAACAGAACAAATTTGAGTGAAATCTCCCACATAAGTCCCTAATCAATATACAAAACCTTTCAAACCTACAACACTACAATTCCAAGTTATTATTTTCATGATATAACAAATAAAGGAAAATAGGGCATATAAAGGCACAGTAAAGAATTACTAGACAAATTGTTGTACTAAAGTAGAATTTTCCACCACCATACAATTGGAAGCTATCTCCAATTTGGGAGTACTTGAAGTTTTTGATCCATTATCAAGGCCTTGAATTGACCTTTCCACTCTTGAGTATGGAGGATTTGAGGCCGATTTTGGATTTCTAGCACGAAGGTGAAGATGGTTCGCAGCTAAATAATCCTCTTTTGACGGGAGGTGTGTCTGAACAAAAAATATCCCCTCCATATCAAAGCTATCGCCCTCGGTCACGAATCTTGCTTGTTTGATCAAATTAATAACAGGAGTACATGTAGCGACTTTCTTACCCTTGTTTATGGTCACTTCCATCTTTCTATTCCCATCGTCTTTCTTCTCCATTTTGGTATTCTACATTACTTTGCCTTGACTTGAGGCAGCATTCGATTTGCTACTAGAGGAAACCTTCAGCTCTGGAATTCTCTTGTTTCTCCCTTTATGAGTGTTTGTCCTTATATTTTCCTTTAAGATCCCTTTACCTTCATGGGATGAAGCTTTGGGCTGAGATGAAAGATCTCCCCCTCGGGTACATTTAGGCTCTTCTCTGGGTTATTTAGTGGCTAGCACGTTAAAACAACAACCTTCATGAGGAGATGAAGAACTTTTTAGCCCAGCTCCTTTTCTAATTAGTGATGGCAATTTTTCCTGGTGGGGCGGGTATCTGTGGAGATTTACCCGTCGGGGGCGTGGATGGGAGCATAGCTTCACCCATAGAGGGCGGGGACAAGGATCTGCAAAATAAACGAGGCGGGGGGCGGGTTGGAGACCCGTATAATACCAGCATATAAAAAATGACCAAAATATCCCTAATATATATTAGTTCTGTAACCCTAACTCTAACCCTCTTCTCTCTACCACTGTCACTCTCCTTCTCTCAGAACTCAAATTCTCTCCTTCTCCTTCTCCTTCTCCCTCTCTGTCCCTCCTTCACTCTCACCGTTGTTCATCGCCCTCGTCCACTCTCACTGCATCCACGGCTCAACCTCTCACACTCAAGGTCACCATCTCATCGCAGAAGACAGAACCATCGTTGCTGCCTCGCTGGGTCCCTTTCCTTCTCTTAGATTCTCTCTGCCACCCTCCTCCACTCAGGCTCTCTCTTCGCCACCCTCCTCCATACAAACACTCTCTCCATCGTCTGGCATCCTCGTCCATCCAGCCCTAGGAGGACCATCATCGCCAGAGGAAGATTTGTTGCAAGAAGGTTGAAGTGTCGCCGTCTTCGTCTTCAGTAGAGACAGAAGCGTTCTTCGTCGTCACCATCTTCATCTTCCGTAGAGGCAGTACGGTATCCGTTGCCGCCTCCAGCAAGATCATTGGCCGTTCTTCCTTCCGGTAAGTCAACCTCAGTGATTTCTATGATTTTCATTTACTTGAAGCATTTGTTGTTTCTTTCATTAATTTTCTTGTGATTTCTATGATTTTCTTTGATTTTATTTGAATTCCATACAATTATCTTGTAATTTTGTTTCATATATATATGTGCTTATGTTTTTTTTAATAATGCATAATGGCAAAAAAAATTGGAATTGAATGTTTGAAGTTAATGGTTATGTTTTGAGAATATGTGGTAGTGGATAGTTGAACATTTGAAATATTAACTTTTGAATGTTTGAAGGATTTAGTTATGTTTAAATCTGCTTCTGTTTTTTATAAAGCTTGAGATGGATTTACAAAAGATCTTTGATGGTTGACGGCTGATTTGTGGATTTTGTTTAAATTTTGTTTTTGGATTAGTGATGGCTATATGTAAATTGGTATTTGATGTGACTGGTTGATTAACTTGGTATGTGGTTATGCTCAAAGTGAAAGAATGGACATGAAATTTTTTTTTGGTTTGAGTATTTTTTTGGTATTTCATTGATTTGGTTTGGGTATGAATTATAAAATTATGACTAAATGTTGTTGGTGATGAAGATCATGATTGTAATGATAATTGAGTTTTTTTTTCAATTTTTATATTTTTTTAGGGTTAAGTACTGTTTTTGTTCCTAAGGTCTTGGGTCAAAATCAAAATCATCCCTAATCTTTTTTTCGTATTAAAACCATCCTTAACGTTTTAAAACGTTATAAAATCGTCCTTTTGTCCATAAACAATATTTTTCTGACTATTTTGCCCTTAAAAAACGTCAAAAATCACTATCACACCTACGCATCATGTTTTGCATCATCTTCATCATCCTTATCACCTTTTGTCCATAACTTATGCATCATATGCATCATCTTCATCATCCTTAGGCAACTCTCTTCCTCTCCCTCTTCTTTTTCTCATGCCCATCACTACTGCCTCCATAACTATCACACTTTCCTTCTTTCTAAATCATTATCACCCACCCACAAACTAAATTCAGCAACATTAACACACATTTAGCAACAGCAACAAAAAATGAACAACATCAACAACAACATCCACAAAATAAATAAAAAAATTTTAAATTTAACAACAATTCAACAATCATCAACTACAACTTCAGATCCAAATTCAACAGCAACAGAAATTAAAAAAAATTAAAAAAAGAAATGATATTTATCAGTTTATGTTCTTCAGAAAATAAAAAATAAAAAAAGGAAGAACAAAAAGAAAAGGGATTTGAGGCTGAAGACGACAAACTCGAAGACGCTTCTATCGATCCCACCATCCTCTGCTCTCCACCTTCCCAACCTTTCACAACTGACCTCACTCCTCCTTCCCGCATCGATCCCCATGGAAAGTGGTGAGCTCCAGGAAGCAAAACAGAGAATCAGAGAAGCAGGACAGGAAGAAGAATAGATCTGAATCTGGAAGGAGGAGCGATACGGCAAGAAGGCAGAACGAAGGCGCAACACTGCAGGAGACAGAACGGAGGTGTGGCGCTGTGAGAGGAAGAACGCATGCGGGCGCTGCGAGAGAAAAAGCGCGACGGAGAAGGAGTCGACGCCGAAGAAGAGTCAGAGGACATGGTTGTCGTCGAGGGGTAAGGAGAGGCCGAGATCACTGAGAAAGTGGTCGTCGTGGGAGATGAGGAAGGTGAGGCCAACATTAATGGAGGAAGGGTTGAGGTTGATGATGGAAAGGGAGAAGAAGGTGGAGAAGGAGGTGGGGGCGGAGATGATACGGTGGCAGAAAGAGAGAGAGAGTAAGAATTGGGGTTGTGGTTGGGAGGGAGGGTTCCGAAGAGGGGTAGGAAGAAGGAAATGAAAGGGAAGAGAAGGAGAGATACGGGGAAAGGATGGGGGTTGGGGGGTGTTAGGGTTTTTTATTTTATTTTTATTAATTTTAAGGGTAATTTGGTCAAGAAAATGAAATTAAAGTAAAAAAGGACGATTTTATAACGTTTTGTAAAGTTGGGGATGATTTTAATAACAAAAAAATGTCGAGGACGATTTTGATTTTCACCCCAGACCTTAAGGACGAAAACAATACTTAACCCTTTTTTTTTACTTTTTCTGATTTTTTTAGTTTTTTTTAAATATCCATGGATATCTGCAGAGATACTGATCTCCAACGGATATAGGGCCCCCGTTATCCATTGTGGAGAACAGGGACAGATTATGAGTGGCGGGGGAGGGGATGGGAGATATGTCCCCACCCCCATAGGGACCGCTGCCATTCCTATTTCTAATTGTTGGCTTACCTCTTCCTTTTCTTTGGGCCTTACTAACTAACATCCAAGTCCCCAACGAATTTGACTACTTACTCATTACCTCCCCGTCAGCCTCCGGAGACTTTGCTTGATTAACAATCATGAGAACATTTTCGGAACCTACATTTAGATTTTTCTGAGTCAATTCCACAGCACCAACAACACGTTCTAAATTTGAACATGATCCATGCAACTCCATCATTGCTGCTGATGACTGTTGATCACATTTGTTTAACCTTTCACCTTCCGGACATGCTTTCAATCTGTGGCCATAGCGGCTGCAACCAAAACAAATTAAATGTAGGCCTTTATATTCAATTTTAAATTCTCTTCCCAATACTTCGATGGCTGGAATAAGCTTTTGTTTTAGGTCTATCTCTACACATAGATGTAAACTTTTCTTTAAAATGGATCAAAGTAGTCTGATCGATCTTGAGCATGGTCCTAATCTTCCTTCTAGCTCTCCATAAAAAAAAGGGTTAAGTATGATTTTAGTCCCTAACATAGGGGCTGAAAATTTTTTTCGTCCCTCACCTTTTTTTTCGCTCCAAAATGGTCCCCAAAGTTTCAGTTTGTTTTAAAATCGTCCTTTTTACCAATTATATTTTTTTATTACCAAATTACCCTTTATTAAAAAAATTATAAAATAAAATAAATATAAAATAAATAAATAAAAAAGAAAGAAAGAAAGGGATACAGAGAATTGGAGGTGAGAGAGAAAGAATAGGG
>NC_029781.3:98104849-98112332 GCF_000817695.3 Arachis duranensis
CGCCCCCACTTTTTCTTCTTCTTCTTCTTCTTCCTGCCGCCGCACCCACCGCCGCCCGCCGCTTCTTCTTCTTCTGTGAATTCTGTTAATTGAATTTTTTTGTGAAATTTCTAGATCTGTTTATCTGAGTTGAGTTCTGAATTTTTTATGATGATTTTCTGAGTTGAGTTTTTGTTTGTCTGAGTTTGAATCTGGATCTGAGTTTTGGATCTGAATTCTGATGAGGATGACGATGATGATGTTGATTTTCTGAGTTTTGGTTGGTGTGATGGAGATGGTGATGGAGTGACAGTGGGTGGGGGTGGTGGTTCTAGTTCTGGTTCTGGTGGTGGTGGTGGTGGCATGATTTTGGGGAAGAAGGGATAGGGACATTTTGGTCCGAAGGATCATTTTAAAAAAAAACTCAAACTTTGGGGACCATTTTGGAGCGAAAAAAAGGCGAGAGACGAAAAAATTTTTCAGCCCCTACGTTAAGGACCAAAATCATACTTAACCCTAAAAAAAACTAGATACAAAGTTTTACTAGAAGTTCTGAATCCTTACCCATACAACAATTCATTGAAAATCATACGCACTTGGATTGAAAAGTGAGTGCCATCTTTGGACCAGCAAATAGTGATCAAAAGCCCTTTAAATAGAGCATGTCGATAGTCTTCTTCATCAAGAAAGCGGGCCAAAAAGAAATCCTCTATTAAATCAAAGACCTTCACTTCACCTTTTTTAACCATACCCTTTGCACCCAAGAATCCATAGCACGAAAATTTAAGCTTTTACTAAGCAACTTGATAATTAGCGAGAATTTTCATAGTCTACATCAAGAATCATATTCTTCTAACGATTCTTCCACAATTGATTTTGGATTGAAGGGAACCACTTTCTTGTTTTCACTTTCTCTCACTTCGGCTAGAGTATAGTCTTCTGTCACTGAACGATCCCCTCTGAAAATAGATTCATATCCGCACTTCCTAATATCAAATTGTCCTTGTAGGAACAATTTTTTGTTATCACCTCTTTGACGGCATTAGAGTTTTGTGGTTCTACCATCACAGGATTAAACTGATCTTTCAAATCCATCTTTGTATTCTTTTCTTCTATGCAAGTTTCCTTTTCAACATTCAGTAGAATTTCGTCACCATTAGATTTTGCTTTTTTTAAAACTTCAAAGAACAAGATTTTTCAAAGATTTTTCGTTCGAAGTCGCCGTACCCGTACTTATACTCGTAATCACACTACTTTAATCTTTATACATGGCTAATGTGAGAGTGGTTTTTTTTTTGTGTGTGTGGGTGTTTGGAATATAAAAATTAACTTGTTTATCATCTTTTTTTATATTTATGTTACAATTTAAAAATAAAATGTGTAATAATAATTAATGCAGAATTAGTTAAGATAGTACCTTCTTTTAATCACATAATCAAAGATATTTACTTCAAATCTTAGAAGAAAAAATGAATAAAAAATTAAAAAATTAAAAATGCAAAACTAATATTCTTTTTTCCTAGTAGAAAATATTAACAATGGAATCATCAAAATCACGTCACAAAAATCACCAGAGTACTTTTAGTCCACAACAAATTAGCCCACGAAATATTCCCTCTAATTTAAGTTATTATTATTATTATTATTGTTATTATTATTATTATTAACAATAATAATAATAATAACAATAATAATAATAATGCAACTACATGGCAATATCAAAACCATTAATATGATCTCAGATTAAGTACAAAATTTTAATTAAAAAAACCTAAATTACATATCTAACTTGGAATCCTTAATTATTCGAATGTCTTCTTTATCAAAATGAAACATTTATACTATATAATCATTTTATATAAAAATAATTCAAACAATTCAAATGAACACAGAGTAATAAAAAAACATTTCGCTAAGTTAATATATTCTAGAATGAAGATAACATCTGTATGACTTTATTCTTGGCGGCATGCCGGCGTTTCGCCAAGTGGTTAAGGTCACGGACAGAAACAAATTGAAACGTACAAATAATTTGTGAGGAAGACACATGATGTATACAGGTTGTGTGGTAACAGGCGCACAGAAATGAACAATTACTACAACACAGTGGTAACTGATTTTTAACTTCCCAAATACTTAAAATGTGAAATTTCATGGGTAATCAACTTGATGTAAAGTTGATAGTTGAAAACTGTTAAATAATTTGGCTAATTTCATTAAATTTTTATCTAATGTCTCTCAGTTATAAACTTCACATAAAAGTCGCGTGACAAAAAAAATGTGAGACACCCACAAAAACAAATAAATAAATAAAATAAAAATTAGACAATGATATATAGCTGGCCGATGTATGCACTGACATCACCAAGAAAGGAATGTAGTTTATAAATAGCAAATTACCATATCCAAAAAACAAGAATGGCTTCCCAAACACCACAGCTCCATTTCGTTATCTTCCCATTCATGGCACAAGGCCACATGATTCCAATGATGGACATAGCAAAGTTATTGCTTCAGCGCAACAATGTTATTGTCACAGTAATCACAACCACACAAAACGCAGCAAGATTCACATCAACCTTTGCTCGTTTCATCGATTTCGGTTACCAAATTCGACTAATTCAGCTTCAGTTTCCATATAAAGAGGCAGGTTTGCCAGAAGGGTGTGAGAATCTTGACATGCTTCATTCACTAGGCAATGCCTTGAGTTTATTCAATGCACTAAACCTTCTAAGGGAACCTGTAGAAAAAATCTTTGAAGAGTTGTCGCCCCCACCAAGCTGCATAGTCTCTGATATGAGTCTACCGTACACAATCCACATCGCTAAGAAGTTCAACATTCCAAGGATTTCTTTTGTTGGAGTGAGTTGCTACTGTCTCATGTGTTACGAAGCTTTGCGCACCAGTAATGTGAAGGAGAGCATAAAGGATGAAACAGAGTACTTTGTTATACCGGGTTTACCTGATGAAATTGAGGTCACCAAAGCGCAGGTACCAGGACCAGCAGACGATAGCTGGAACAAGTTTTATCAAGAGATTCATGCGGCCGAAGCAGACACTTATGGAATAATCATGAATTCGTTCCAAGAATTGGAGCCTGAGTATGAAAGAATGTTCAAGAAGGTTAGAAAGGATAAAGTGTGGTGCGTGGGTCCGGTGTCACTAAGCAACAAGGATCAGTTGGAGAAGGCTCAAAGAGGCAACAAGGTTTCAACTGAAGAGTGGATGCACCAAAAATGGCTTGATTCTCAAAAGCCTAAGAGTGTAATTTATGTATGTCTTGGAAGTTTATGTAATCTAACTGCAACTCAGTTGATTCAGATTGGTTTAGCCTTAGAAGAATCAAAGAGACCTTTCATTTGGGTCATAAGGGAAGGGAGTCAATTAAAAAGGCTAGAAAAGTGGATTAAGGAAGATGGGTTTGAAGAAAGAATCAAAGATGAGAGTCTTATAATTCGAGGTTGGGCTCCTCAGCTACTAATACTATCACATCCTTCTATTGGAGGGTTCTTGACACACTGTGGCTGGAACTCTAACTTAGAAGCTATATGCGCCGGTGTGCCAATGCTGACGTGGCCGTTGTTCGCAGACCAGTTTCTGAATGAAAAATTGGTTGTCAAAGTACTCAAAGTTGGAGTGAAAGTTGGTGCAGAGAGCTCAATGGTGTGGGGGAAGGAAGAGGAGATTGGTGTATTGGTTAAGAAAGAAGATATTAAAATAGGAATAGAGAAGTTAATGGATGAGAATGATGCTGATTGTGAAGAGAGAAGAGAAAGGGTAAGACAGTTGGCTGAAATGGCTAAAAGATCTGTAGAAGAAGGAGGATCTTCTCATAGTAACTTGACTATGTTTATCCAAGATATTTTGCATAATCAAATTGTCAAAAGCTAATGGCACAATATCTGTTTGCATGTGTATGATTATTTTGTTCTAGGCTCATTTTTTTAATGAAATTGTTGTGTTGTCCGTAGTATTTAGTCATGGAAAAACCGAGTGATTTAATTCAATATCGAAGTGACTTTTTTTTTTAATTGCAAAAACTAAATCTGAGTTTATATTTGGGATTAGACAAAATTTCAATTAAAAATTGAGGGTGACTGGGTGAGATTCCTGGAATGATAAATCCAAATTTGAAATCTGATTTGTGGGTGGCTAATTTTTTTGTTTTTTCTATAAGACAAATGGATGGATCAAATTTGTAAATAAAAAATTTAAAATTTAAAATTAAAAAATGTGTAGCCATAAGGTATCATTTGGTAAGGTATACTAGAAATCAGACTGAAAAATCGATACTTAATATTGTATTTAGTACTCAGAGATTAAAAATTTTTGTTTTTAAAATTTCAGTCACTTTAATATTTTTAAAAAGTGATAATATAAAAAATTATAATTTTTTAGAATAGAAACTAAAATTGTAATAATATTTTATTTTTGAAATATCTTCATTCAAAATTTTATATTCCAAATCTATCCTTCACCATTAATACCACTCCACTTCTCATTTTACCATCATATCTCTGTCACCAATAACAGTATCTCATAAATCAGATTCAACAATAATAACAATCTTATAATATCATACCAAATTTTACCACCAACAAAACAATAATACCAAAAATAACAACAATCAAAATCAGATTTAACAATCTCATAACACAAGAAAATTTTAAAATAAATAGAAAAAAGAATAACAGAGGTGATGTGAAACTAAAACTGAAGTGGCGCGACAGACTGAACACGGGGCACAATCTGAATAGAAGCGACACGGCATAGAACATAACTGTAACAAACATAATGACAGATACGATAGTTGTAGGTGTTGTCGTCGCTGCTATTACTGCCGTGAAAAAACAAAAATATTGCTGCTATGCCAAAGAGAGAGGAGAAACAAGAAAGGAGGTGGCAGGTAGGGAAAAAGAAAGAAAAAGGATAGGGTTTTGATTTTATTAAGAATATTTTAATAATTTGTATGTACTAAATAGTTCTTATTTAATTTTAATTATAAATTAGTCCTTTATATATTATTTAATTATAAAATTTATTTTTTATCTTATAAATTATTCTTTTATCATTCATCCATCATATTTATTGATAATAAAAAATTAAAACAATAACAAATTAGATCTCTATGAATCGTAATAAATATTTTGCAATCTTAATTGATCATAATTTTATCATTGATCTAGTTACATGCATATTGGGTTAGAAAAATCGGATTTGTTAAAAATTCAATCGATTGTGTTAGAGGTAGAGCAAATAGCTTGCTCTGTCTCGTGCTATGCTGCTTACTCTGCTTCTGTCCCGTTCAGTTAGTTTGTTAGAGTTAGTAGGCCCTATTGACTTAGCAGAAATTTTTAGGCCAATATTCAGTTATTCAGTTTGTTACAATTAGTTGCCAACTGTCATAGATCAAATTAGTTGCTAGAAGGTTCAGCTGTGTCTATAAATGCTAATACTCATATACAGAAGTCAGTTTTTCGCTTCAGTTCAATACACACATGCTTTCAGTCCCATTCGTCTTTCTCTCCTCTCTCTGAATTCTCTCTGAGGCCTGGTACCTTTCAGATTGAATGCACAAACCAATCGAATGAAATTCAGGGTTCCCAAACTTTAATCGATTGAAATTGATACACAATCGATTGAATTTTGCAAGACATGTGGGATTTTTCTTATTCAATCGATTGGTCATGTTACCCACTCGATTGAAATCATCAAAGCAATCTAGGTTTAGTTAATTCAATCGATTGGATCTATTACACATCAAAATAACCAACATTTTTAGAGGTATTTCTCGTCTCATTCATACTTCTATATACGAGAATAAGCCATATTTAACAAATATTTTTTTCATTATAAATTAAAAAAAAACTATTATTTCTCCAATAAAAATAACACTTATTCATGTGTATTTCTATGTACTTTAGAGATGATGATAATGGTTGTTAGTCTATTGTGAAGTTTAAGAATTTGAGTTAGCCATGTTTTAAGAATTTGAAGTGAAGTTCGCCGGGGTTAGATAAACTCTATAAAAATGACAGAGTTTGCCATGGGTGGGGCGAATTTGCTCTGCATGAAAAAACTCGTATTTGGGAAATTAAAGTTGAAAAATGAGATTTTGAAAAATAATAATTTTTTATTTTATTTCAGAAAAAAATTTATTGGGTAATATGACCAATCGATTGAATAAGAAAAAGCGCCACATGCCTTGTAAAATTCAATCGATTGAAGTTTCGGAAACTTGAATTTCAATCTATAGGTTTGTGCATCCAATGGATTGAATTTCTACCAAACACAATTTTTCCAATCCAATTCTTGTGTAATTAGATCAATGATAAAATTATGATCGATTAAGATGGTAAAATATTTATTACGATTAATAGAAGATCTAATTTGTTATTATTTTAGTTTTTTATTATCACTAAACCTGATAGATGAATGATAAAATAATAATTTATAAAATAAAAAATAGATTTTATAATTAAATAATATATAAAAGATTAATTTCTAATTAAAATTAAATAAAAATTGTTTAACAATTATTAAAAAAATTAAAAAAATATATTTTGTTATAGAACTATTTAATGGTCTAAATATTTTGAAACTATCAAATCTTTTGCCCAAAAACTTAATTTAATTTTTATCTTTTAGTTTTTATCTCTCAATCTTTATTTCTCCATCTCAATCTTTATTTCAAATGTTAACTAATAGTCCTTTGATTGTGTAGTCCTTTGATTGTGCTATGTAAAATCAGCACCCTCTAATATTCTTTCGCTCCAAGATTTGATATTTTCCCCTCGAACGGTCTGATACTTCTTTTGCTTTTGATCTAATGTGATAAAAGCTCTTTCAATATCCAAATGTAATGCTAGTCTATGTGTATAGAAGCTGATTTGTTTTGTTTGTTCATAATAAAGTTGATCTGCAATGCTTGTTCACAATACAAAAATTGATATACATATTTGTAGTTCTTATTGACTTGTTTTTAACCTGCAGACACATTAAATACAACATAGATTTTTTAAACTCAACAATTTGATTGTTTAAATATAGTATCATATTTTTTTTTCTTTAAAAAAAAATTGGGATGTGAGTTTAATCTCTATGCGTGGCTAATGTAAGAGTTTTTACCTTTTATTTTTAGTATGTTTAATTTTTTTTCTTTGTATGTTTGGAATCCAAGACCCAAGAATTAATTTGTCTATCCATCTATTTTTATATTTACTTATAAAAGTAAATATAAAAAGTAAATATAAAAATTTTAAAAACAACTTATAGGGTGGGCCGTATTCCACTAACTAGTTAAAGTCAACAACGATAATGAATTTCTCATCAGGATAGGAAGGATGGAATGGATATACATGGAGTCATGGACTCACGGAGACAGAGTGAAACGTTCAAATAAGTAATTGGACAGTCAAATCCAATGGGAATCTCTGGCACTTTGACACTTTGTGCATTTATATACATACATGATTTCATCGGATCCGAAGATACCTGTGTTGAT
>NC_029781.3:98112428-98156939 GCF_000817695.3 Arachis duranensis
TATATTTAACAAATAAAATTTATTATTTTTATGTATATAAATTCTAAAAAAATATAAATACAAACTGTATTAATTAATATGTACAAAATTCTTATAAATATAGATATAAATTATATATTTTTTGTGTATAAAATCAAATATAAATATAAATTATTATTGACTAAATACTAGCCAAAAATAATAATATTTATTCGTTATATAATATTACTCTTTTATATACAAATACATAATAATAACTGATTTTGGTATGTTGATAATGTTTTTATATATAAATTGATGATTATACTATTTTTTAAATTTTTTAATAATATAAAGAATATTTTTTATTTTATATTTTATCAAATAATTTTATTAAAAATAAAAAATATATAACATTTTTTAGATTGCCTATGTAGACACTTACGTCACCAAGAAAGAAATGCAGTTTATAAAGCTAGAGTCCAAGTAAAATTATTCAGTACACTAAACCTAAATTATCCATCTCCAAGGAAACAAAAATGGCTTCCCAAACACCACAGCTCCATTTCGTTCTGTTTCCATTAATGGCACAAGGCCACTTGATTCCGATGATGGACTTAGCAAAGTTATTACTTCAGGGCAATAACAATATTATTGTCACGGTTGTCACAACCCCGAAAAACGCAGCAAGATTCACATCAACCTTCGCTCGCTACATTGATTCCGGTTACCAGATTCGACAAATCCAGCTTCAGTTTCCATATCAAGAAGCCGGCTTGCCAGAAGGATGTGAGAATCTTGACATGCTTCATTCACTTGGCAACGCTTTCAGCTTTTTCAACGCAGCAAGTCTTCTAAGGGAACCGGTGGAGAAGATCTTCGAAGAGTTGTCGCCGCCGGCAAGCTGCATAGTCTCCGATATGAGTCTGCCGTACACGATCCACGTCGCTAAGAAATTCAAGATTCCAAGGGTTTCTTTCGCTGGAGTTAGTTGCTTCTGTTTAATGTGTTATGATGCTTTGCATACAACTAATGTGAGGAATAGTGTTCAGGATGAAACAGAGTACTTCGTTATACCAGGTTTACCGGACGAAATTGAAGTCACTAAATCGCAGGTACCGGCACAGGTGGACGAGAATTGGAGCAGGTTTGGTGAAGAGATTTATGCAGCTGAAAGTGATTCTTATGGAGTAATCATGAATTCGTTTCAAGAATTGGAGCCTGAGTATGAAAGAATGTACAAGAAGGTTAGAAAGGATAAAGTGTGGTGTGTTGGTCCGGTGTCACTGATCAACAAGGATCAGTTGGAGAAGGTTCAAAGAGGAAACAGTGTTTCAGTTGAAGAGTGGAAGCATCAAAATTGGCTTGATTCTCAAAAGCCAAAGAGTGTGATTTATGTCTGCCTTGGAAGCTTAAGTAATGTAACTGCAATTCAGTTGATTGAGATTGGTTTAGCCTTAGAAGAATCTAGAAGACCCTTCATTTGGGTAATTAGAGAAGGGAATCAATTAGAGGCGCTAGAAAAGTGGATTAAGGAAGATGGTTTTGAAGAAAGAATCAAAGGTAAGAGTGTTATAATTCGAGGTTGGGCTCCTCAGCTACTAATACTGTCACATCCTTCAATTGGAGGGTTCTTGACACACTGTGGCTGGAACTCTACTTTGGAAGCTATATGCGCCGGCATGCCGATGCTGACGTGGCCGTTATTCGCAGACCAGTTTCTGAACGAAAAACTAGTTGTCCAAGTACTAAAAGTTGGAGTGATGGTTGGTGTGAAAAGTCCTACTGCTTGGGTGAAGGAAGAGGTTGGTGAACTGGTTAAGAAAGAAGATATTAAAATAGCAATAGAGGAGTTAATGGATGAGAATAATGGTGAATGTGAAGAAAGAAGAGAAAGGATAAAAAAGTTAGCGGAAATGGCTAAAAGATCTGTAGAAGAAGGTGGATCTTCTCATAGTAACTTGACTGTGTTTATCAAAGAAATTTTGCATAAAAGCGTGGGAGGAATATGATAATATGACTTTCCAAACAAATGGCAAACAATGTAATTGCAAATGTGTGAGAGTTTTTAGTATGCTTAATTTTTGGTGTGTTTGGAATATCAAAATATTTGACTATAGGGCTCTTCAATGTACAATATGCGGTTTGCACTTGGAATCCAATAATGGTCTTGCTTATTAATCCATTTTTATATGTAATTTAAAAATAATTAATGTGTAAAATAATTTATGTATGTAGTTAAAACGATAAATCCTTTAATCTCAACTAATTATATTAAGTTCAAATCCTAAATAGTATTTGATTTGATCTTTGATCTGAAGATTATCAAAATCAGGAAATAAAACCATCATAGAGCACTCAACTATAATTGAAGTGGTGATGAGGCGAGAGGTGGTGGGGCAGACTTTACTTTAGGACGTGAAGACAACTCAATCCGCCCTTGTCTTCTTTTCCAATGTGGTTGTCTTAATCCAAATGGTTGGACACATTACAAAGGATGAAAATGAAAGCTCACATTACATGATACATACAAGCCAAACTTTGGGAAGGAAGGGATGATAGTAAGAGTTGTTCATCAATTGGAAAGTTGAAGAAGGGTTTTGCAGCTGATATGCCTTAATCCTCATCAAATCAAAAGGTTGATAGGTCCAATTTCCTCAATCAGCTCATTGGAATACAAATAATAAACTCGCTGCTGCCACTTATTTCGACAAGCAATTGAAAAATGTTTAAGAGATTGTGTTTATCTCTGGCAAATTTGTTTATATATAATATAAATAAAGTGTGGTGAACAACAAAGCAGATACACATACCAAGAAAGGAATGTTATAGATGTCACACAAGTAAACGAATTAAACCCACTCAAATTCAGTAGACTAAATCCAGTTACGATATCAACCAAAACAAAAATGGATTCCATAACACCACAGCTCCATTTCGTTGTGTTCCATTTAGTGGCACAAGGTCACATGATCCCAGTGATGGACATTGCAAAAAATACTGCTTCAGCAGAATGTTGTTGTCATGGTAGTCACAACCCCACAAAATGCAGCAAGAATCACATAAACCACAAACCTTTGCTCGTTACAATGATTTCGGTTATCAGATTCGATTAATTCAGCATCAATTTCCACATCAAGAAGCTGGTTTGCCAGAAGGGTGTGAGAATTTTGATATGTTACCTTCACTTGGCAATGCCGTTAATTTGTTGAACGCAACAAGCATTTTTGTGGGAACTGGTGGAGAAGCTTTTCGAAGAGTTGGTGCCGCTGCCGAGTTCCATAGTTTCTGATACGTTTTTGCCATATACAATCCACATTGCCAACAAATTCAGCATTCTGGGATTTCTTTTGCCAGAGTAAGCTGATTCTGTCTCGTGTACTCAGTTTCGCACCAATGATGTGAGGGAAAGCATAAAGGATGAATCTGAGTACTTTGTTGTGCCTGGTATATCAGACAAAATTGAAGTAACCAAACCACTGCCATTATCACCAAACAATGAGAAATGGAACAAGTTTAGTGAAGAGAAAAGAACTAACTACTCAATTGTGCCTCCTCAACAAAAATGCTGTGGTCGAAAGAAGTATATGCCACTTTTCCAATCCCTAGGTATCTGCAAATTTATGTTTTAACAGTAAGAATGCTTTTTTGTATGTTGAAAATAATCTAATTAAAATGCCTATGTATGTAACTTCAGAAATCAACTTGGAAATTAAAACATTTTCCAACTTAGAACTAACTACTCAATTGAAACAGCTAGTCCAATAACTAAGGCCCAAAGAAAAAGCATTTTCAAACCATGTAGGTCACTTCAGAAATCAACTTGGAAATTAAAACAACTGACCTTATTGCTTGCCATGCATCTAATGATCATTTCCAGAAAAGTTTGTGCCTCATCCTTTTTCTTTTCTCTAGAAGTGACAGCACTAGAGAGGTTTTAATTGTCTTCCCATTGTAAAATCAAGGGCTTCCCTATTCTGATGATCCACCTTTACAAAGATGATCGATTATGTTTTTGACATCTGCATGATTTCCTCTGATGAAAAAATGATTGAAAAATCTTCTGTGCATTCTTTTACTCTTCCAGAGTTCTATAAACCATGTACAAGTATTTTGTATGTGTACAAATTAGGACAAATATCATCATTAACAATTTGGTTTAATAGTATAATTGCCTTGCCAAGTTGCTGCCTGTCGAATAACGCATGTAACAATATATTGTAAGTTTCAATATTTGGATCCAAATTCTTGAACATATCTTGGAAAAGATTCATGGCTTCATCTAATCTTTTATTCTTGCAATAACCACTAATCAAGATATTGTAACTCCAAACATTTGGAACAAAACTTCTTTCAAAGATGAGACTTTTAAATAATTTAATTGCCTCATCAAGATGCTGGTTTTTGCACAGGAAATCTAAAAGGATATTATAAGTGTTTACATCAGGGAATGGTTGACCGCAATAATGCATTTCATTAACAATCTCCCGTGCAGACGAGATTCTACCAGCTTTGCACAAGCCATCAACTAGATAATTATAAGTTACAATGTTTGGAACTATGTTCTTACGAAACATATCTTTCATCAAATTCCTGGCCTCATCCACTCTGTTAATCTTGCAATAACCTTTAATCAAGATGTTATAACTCCAAACATCAGGCACAACACCCCTCTCAATTACCATATCAAATAAGTTTCTTGCCTCATCAACTTCATTGTTCAAACAATATCCATTCATCAAAATTGTATAAGTAATAATGTTTGGTTGCTGACCCCTTAGAATCATCACATCGCACAAAACATGGGCTTGTAATAGCATTTCTTCTTTGCATAATGCATCAATTATTATGTTAAAGGTATACACATCTAGGCTGATGTCTTTAACAACAATCTCATTCAGCAATAATCTAGCTTCTTTCCATTGGCCCACATGACAAAAACCATAAATTAATGAAGTGTAAGTGACAACATCAGGGGAAATTCCTCGATCAAGCATATTAAAATACAAATCCAGTGCATCATCCAAAAGTCCATCTTTGCACAAACCATCAACAACAATATTGTACATTACAAGATTCGGCCTAACATACTGACCCTCCATTTTCCAAAGCATTTGGAGAGCAAATCTTGTTTTTCCAAACTTACACAGCCCATTGATTAAGGTTCCATACATAACTTCATCAAACCAAAATCCTTTTGCAACTATTTTATTATAAAGGTAGAGTGCATCCGAAATCTTACCATTAAGACACAACCCCTTCATTATTGTAGTAAAAGTTACAGCACTTGGCTTAAATCCCCACTTAACAAACTTGCTCATTACCGAGAGTGCAAAACCCATCTGACCTGCATGGCCATAACAATTGATCAAGATGTTCAAAGTAACACTAAATGGTAGGATGCCCTTTGACTCCATCTGGGTATAAAGATAAATAGCCGTGGCATAATACTTCATCTTTACAATCGTTCCCAAGATTTTGGTTAATTCCACAATCGATGGCTGCGGATGCATATCAACCATGCAATTAAATAAAGCTACAGCATCTTTAACATTATTAAATTTGTAAGAGTCTCGTGTTAGAAGCGGCTGTGAATAAAGAAGACATAGCCTTGTATGGTGGGCATATGGCATAAAAGCAAGTAAGTTCGATGATGGCAGAAAAAAGCGATGGAGTTTAGGGATTGCATACCTCGTTGCATACAACATGTTCTCTTAACATAAAAACTGATGATACTTCACCAAACACAATTCTCCACTCTATGATTATCAGTATTGCCTGAAACCGTTTAGCTACCTTAAGAATGAAGAAGACAAATTTGGATATTTAATACAATACAACAACAATTCATTGATCTCAATAGAAATTAAAAGCTAAGTAGTTGCCACAAACAAATAAATAAAAAATAAAAAATGAAGAAAACTCAAAATTAGCACCTTAAAGCGAGAACAGCGAAAGCAGAGGCAAAGTGGCGAACACAGCAATAGTGAAATCGAAAGCGAAAGCGAAAGCGAAAGCGGAAGCTGAGGCAGAATGCGGAAAAGAGAGAACTGAGAAGAGTTGCAGAATTGAACGGGAGAGGCATGGTATTGTTAGGGTTTTGTTTCACAATTGGTTTTGTTTTTTAGAACTCACTTTTGCCACTCACCACAAAAACTTATTCACTCATATATGTCTGAAGATGAACATTCTCAAGGAATATCCTTATTCCTTCCACACACTGTTAATTCTAAATCTTGGAACCCCACATTCTCAACTAGCAACAATAAATAAATAAATAAATATTATATTATATTATACAACTATGTCATGTATATATACCAAAATCAGTTATCATAATTTATCATTAGTATAAAATATAAATATATATTAAAAATAAATTAAATTACGTATGTATTTATATATAAATATATTAATAACTAATTTTAATAATTAATTTTAGTGTATAAATAATATTTTTTAATTTTATATGTGTCTGCATATAATGGATACCATGATACTCAGCTGCAATTTATGAATAATAAATTAATAATGCAACGCCTAGAATGTTGGAAAAGGCTTTATTTCTCAGTCATCATGATGATGAACATCCAAGATAGAGTTGTATACAAAGATCATAAAAGTAAAAAATAAATAAATAAATAAATAATAAAAATTACTAAAATTAAAAAAAATTATTAATATAAAATATAAAATAAATAAAAAATAGTTAATAATTAATATTTAATAATTAAATCTCCCTAATGATCTTTTAGAGTAATTTTTTATAAATTAATTAATATAATTAATTTTAAGTGAATATTCATACATATCTATATAGTGTTGAGAATCAAATAGCATATATTAAAGATTATAAAAAATAAATAAATAAATAATTAAGGATATATTTATCTCCTTATAAAAAGATTTTATTTTTCTTCTTAAATATTATAAAAATATTTAGTCCTTCTTAATAATTTTAGTATTAAAGATCCTTTTTAATAATTAAATCTTCCTAATGGTCCATTATATTAAATACGTACAAAATAAAAATTTAATTTAGTTGTTTAAATTTATATTATTATATCTATTTCAGTGTTTTGTTGAAAAAAATTTACTAAAATTAAAATATAATAGACGTTCGTGTTTAAAGAAGCTTAATTTCAATTTTCTGTTGATAAAATAAAATTTATGTGAGATTATTAAATTGTTAAAAAATGTGAGATTAAAATGATAAAAAATATTTGAATATTGGTAAATTTTTTATAACCTGCTGATTAAGATTTTATAATTCTGATATAATCTGTAATTAAATTCTCTTATTAAAAAATTCTTAATTTTTTTATTAAATTAAAATCCATATTTAAATGATAATTTTATAAAATTTTGTGACCATTTGACATTTATAATGAGTTATAAGAAGTTTAGTATAGTTGAATTATTAAAAATGAGAAGATTTATGAAGCTATAGAATGTCATATAGTACCGACACAATTCACATAATTTGCTAATTAAAATTCTGTAACTTTGGCATAATTCTTATATCTATGTGTGAATGGTAATTTTATGGCATTTTGTGATCATTTTGTGTCATTTGAAATGAGTCACAAGAGACCTAGTGAAATTGAAGAAGTTGGAGAATGTTTTGTAATACTAGCATAATTCATGTAACCTGCTTATTAGAATCCTGTAATTCCAGTATAATTTTTATAATTGGATTCTCTTGTGAAAAAATTATTTAAATTTTTTAATAAAGTGTCGTTTTTGTTCTTAATGTTTGGGGTAAGTCTCAAAGTTGTTCCTAATGTTTGAATTGTTCTATTTAAATCTCTAACGTTTTAAAATTGACTCAATGTTGTCCTGTCGTTAGGAATCTATTAATGAAATTGATGGCGGAACAAAATTGAGACGATTTTAAAACGTTAGAGACTTAAATAGAACGAACACGTTGGGGACAAAAACGATACATAGAAATAAATTTTAGGAAAAACTACCAAAAGTACCCATAAAGTTTACGAACGCTGACAAAAGTACCTATAAACTAAGGAAATTAATGCTATACCCATGAAAGATGGATTCCGTATGACAAAAGTATCTAAATCCTAAATTTTTGTTGATTTTTTAATAAAATTCCTAAACTATCCTACACTCAACCTCAACTCACTTTTTCAACCTTTCATAACCCAATCTGCACCAACCCTTGCCATAGAGTTCGAAACTACTCCTACAACAAACCAGACCGAAATCAATGGTAGTGGTGGTGGTGGTGGATGATCGGACCTCAACTGATTCACTCATAAGTTTACAATCCATACCCAAACCAAATCTATCAAACACCAAAAATTACTCAACATATAAAAATTTTCAAATTCATTCATCCAATTTCAATTCACTTTATCAAAACTAGAAGTAGAAACAACCATCAACCATAAAAAACCAACAAATCCATTCATCAAATTTGAAATTTATTTCAGCAAAAATCAGAAGTAGAAGTAGCTATAAACCTGATCTTCTGTAAATCAATCTCAGCCTTCATAAAAAATAGAAGCAGATTTAAAAAAAAAATAGAACAATATCATTTTAGTAGTAACTAAATCAATTTTTGAAAAGAAGAAAAATGAAATAAAAAATGTTTAAAAAAAAGAAATACCTTTTCTTTGCCTGTAACATCGTCAGTGGCAGAACCTCCATCCACAGCGCCACCTCCCTTTCTTCTTTGATTTCTCTTTACCGAACCCTATTCCTGCATGCAAGAGCACCACGACCCATCTCTCTTCTCAGGCGTGTGACGATGGTATTCTCCTCTGTTGGGTCGGGTGCGCCATGATGACGTTCTCCTCGGTTGCAACAGGTGCGCCACGGTGATATTCTCCTCAGGTTAGGTCATAGGCGCACGATGAAGGTGTTGTAGTCACCTTAAGAGTGAAAGGGAGAAGGCTCTGTGAGGATTTTTGAGAGAGGGATAAGTGAGAAGAGAGGAAGAAGTGAGAAGAGAGGGAGTGACGGTAGAATGGGGTAAGAGTGGGGTAGTTCGGGAATTTTATTAAAAAATCAATAAAAATTTAGGATTTGGATACTTTTATCATACGGAATCCATCTTTCATGGGTACAGCGTTAATTTCCTTAGTTTATGGATACTCTTATCAGTATTCATAAACTTCATGGGTACTTTTGGTAATTTTTCCTAAATTTTAATTCTATCCTTCAATAATATCAATTTTTTATGATACATTGTTATTCAATTATTTTTTAATCACATATAAGTAAGTTACACTTAATCACATTAATTTTATTCTAAATAAATTTATTTTTTATAATTTTACTTTTAAAAATTTTTATTCATCATAAAATATTCGTAGAATGACTAGTGCATAAACTTGTGGAGAAAAAATAATAAATATACAATAAAGTAATGTGATTTTAGTCATTTTACAAATATTTCATGATGAGTAAAAATCTTTAGGAGTAAAATTATAAAAAAAATAAATTTATTTAGAATCAAAGTAATTTGATTAAGTGTAATTTACTTAAATGTGATTAAAAATAATTGAATAACTATGTACAGTGAAAGATTGATATTAGTGAAAGATAAAATTAAAATTTATTTCTATGTATCGTTTTTGTTTCCAACGTTTTCGCCCTATTTAAGTCTCTAACGTTTCAAAATCGTGTCAATTTTGTCCCACCGTCAATTTTGTTAACAGATTCTTAACGGCAGGACAACATTAAATCAATTTTGAAATGTTACGGACTTAATAAGACGATTCAAACGTTAGGAACAACTTTAAAACTTACTCCAAACATTAGGGACAAAAACAATACTTTACTCTAAATTTGTTATGAATCGTGCCATTATTGCAGAATATTCTCCAACCTTTTCAATTTTGTAATTTCTAATGGTCTAACCACACTAAATTCGTTGTGACTCAACACGCATAATATCAAATGGTTACAGAATTCCATAAAACCATCATCCAAATATGAATTTTGATTTTTAAAAAAATTAAAGAAATTTTTTTACAAAAGGATCTAGTTATAGAAATTATAATAAGGTTACAAAAACTGTTCAACAAGTTATAAGAATTATGCCAATATTATAAGATATTCTCTCGCCTATTAATCTCAATTTTCAATAAGCTCAATAACACTATATTTCTTGTGGCTCATCATGTATGGCACCAAATTATCTGAAAATTCGATAAAATCTCTATTCAAATATAGATTTTAAATTTATGAAAAATTCAAGTAATTATCTTAGGAGGAATTTTAGTTACAGAAATTATACACATTACAGGATCTTATTCTGTAGGTTATAGAAATTATGTCAAAATTATAAAAAAAATTTAAACTGGTCAATCTTACAACTTCTAACAATCTAACTACATTAGATCTTTTGTAGTTTATCATGGTCCATGGACGACACTAATTGATCACAAAATTCCATAAAATTATTATCTAAGTCTAGTGGTTTATGCAGATTTTATTAAAAAATAGCAATAAAATTTTTTAATCGTGACACATAAAATTTTTTAATTTGAGACTAAAATTTTTCAATCGTAATACAAATTCTTGTTAAGAGGATGAAATAAGAATATAAAAGAAGAAGAAGGAGGAAAAAAAGAGAAAGAGAAAAAAAAAAGAAAATTTTAAACTTACAGAATTTATCAGAAAATAACATTAAAACTTTTTAACTATGTCATAGAAAATTTTTTAATTTTAATATTAAAATTTTTCAATTATATACAAATTTTTTAATGATGCCATTTTTAATTAAATAATGTATCTTTTTATTTATGTGTTATTTATAATAAATTGATGTATTTTTTATTTTAAAATATATTTAAATATATTTTGTTCATCAAGTGAGTTTATATGTTTAATTTAAAGAAGCAACGTTAGTGTGTGTAAGAAGAAAAAAAAAAAGGATTTAGCTCCTCTGAAGTTGTTTATTTACCTTAGAGAAAAAAGTAACGCAATCTAAGCCATTGATAACATAAACGGTTTTGATCATCTTAAATAAATAAATAATAAATAAATACATTAAAAGAACCTTAAAAATCGTGCAACCAAATCGTGCAAGTAGCAGTTTCTAAAACTGCGTGATTTTAATCTTTCATCTTTTTTGAATCCTGAATAATTTTTTGAAAAATTTAATAAAAAAATAAAATTAATTAATTTAAATTGGGTCAAAAATATTTTTTTATTTTTTATTTTAATATAAAAAAATATTCATGTAAATGTACTAAATTTTTTTTAGATAAATGTACTCAATTTTTTTTGTAATCCATTGTTTTGTTTATATTTTTTATTATTGGTCTATTCTGATGATAATATATTTTTTTTAACCAGTCATACATTTAAATTTAAACTACAACATTAGATATGAAACAAGCATTATAAACATATAAAAATATAAAAAATAAAAAAATATTTTTGACCCAATTTAAATTAATTAATTTTATTTTTTTTATTAAATTTTTCAAAAAATTATTCAGGATTCAAAAAAGATGAAAGATTAAAATCACGCAATTTTGGAAACTGCTACATGCACAATTTGGTTGCACGATTTTCAAGGTTTTTTTAATGTATTTATTTATTATTTATTTATTTAAGATGATCAAAACCGTTTATGTTATCAATGGTTTAGATCGCGTTACTTTTCTCTCTAAAGTAAATAAACAACTTCAGAGGAGCCAAATCCAAAAAAAAATACACACATAATAACTTGACTGAATTTAGTTAAAAGCTTACTTTCTCTAAATTATAAAATAGCTCGTTGTTGGTGTTTTACTCAAATTTTTGTTAATGTTTAAAAGAAAATATGGGTATCTCAATGTCAATTGTAACATCAAATAATATTAAAAGGAATAAAAGCAACAAATAAATATATAAATGCAAGGTGCCGGTGGCAAAATAAATTGCAGAAATTGAAACAAACAGAAAATTAAAAAGAAGATGAAAGAAGAAACATGAACGTAAAAGAGAAGAAGACGTAAAAGTAGAGGAATTTTATTAATAAAATTGGGAAAAAGCAAATTACAAGTGCTTGAGTTCAGAGGAATTACTTAAGATTCCCAATTTTACTCTGTGATGCCAAGGAGCTGAGAGCGTTTTGGGTTTCTAAGTGTTTTTCAAAAAGAACTGAACTGCCTACAATATTTTCCTAAAGCTTTATTTATAGACTAACCTAATGTCAGCTAACAGTTACCATTTGTACACTACTTGCAGAAAATTTGAATTTCTTGTAACTGTTCCCACACCTATTGTGAATTTCAAAAATTAAATAGATAGCCAACTGTCAAATGATATAATTTAATTTAAAATAGATATAAATATTGTATATAAAAACATTACCAAGTAACTAATTATTTCTTTTTATAATTTTCTTATAAAAATTATATTTTGTCTAACATAATGCTCTCCAAAATTTTTCACTTGAAGTCATACAGTGATTGAAAGTGAAAAATTTTGTTGTTTATAATAATAAGAGAAGTATATACAAACGTATATTTATTTATTTATTTATTTATTTATTTCATTTTTTATTTTTTTATTATTATTTTTTTAAATATATATAAATGATAACAATAAGTGTTAATAAGAATGAAATTTTGAGACATCACTTAGAAAGCACATAAGAGTACTGTACTCTTTTCCCTTTTCTTTGTTATTTTGTTTATTTATTTTTTATGTTAACATTTATTTTTGCATTTTTGTTTAGCTTCAAAATTCTGAAATCCCCCAAAGTGAGCAGTCAGAAAAATAAATACCAATCACTTCCATTCATGCTCAGGCCCCTAATGTGGTGAATGATCTATTGGCTGATTTAAAAAGTCTAAATGAGGTATATGCATGTAGCATGGGTACATAGAAGGCCATAGTTGAATCTTGTTCCACCATTTAAAGTCAACTTCCAACAGAGCAGCCTACAACCAAGATAGTTAACAATTCCATCTTGCTTCCATTGGCCCAACAACTCAATGTCATTCTATCCAAACCTGTTTTGACACTTGCTACCGATCCGCAGTTTAAGGCTCAACTTTCTGATATTTTTCAGACTTTTTCAACTACATCACATCCTGAGATTATTAATCCTTTGTTGGCTCACTTGCCGAAGGTTTATGAGGACCTTTATGCCAAATTTCCAGATTCTCAAGCACCCATCTCATCATATCAACAATCAAATGAAGCTCTTTCTAAGTTAAAACAAGACACCTCCTCTTTTGAGACTGCCAAAGCTACCCTAGCTACCCATATTGCAAAAGCTAAAGACCGGGCTCATGAATTATCTGAGGAGATTCGAGACTTGGAACAACAGCTGATTGTCAAGAGAGGAGTAAAAGATAGACTGGATGCTGCTTTGATGAAGAATGAGGCTCAATTTGTCAAAACAAGTAACATGCTTGACAGTAGCAATACAGCCTTATAGTCACTTGAAAAGAAGATGCTCTCCTCACAAGAAGCTGCCAAAGAAGCTAGGATCTTCCACAAACTGAAGTTACTCGCTTGAAGGAGATCTTTGACACTTAGTCTTGTATCTCTTATGTGAACCCTTGTGGTTTTAATATGTCCTTGCAGTTATCACTTGTTGAACTTTTAGAAATTTGTTTATTACTTGCCTTTATATGCACTCTATCCTTATTTTGGATACTGGACACTTGCTATCTTTTGGGAAGTTATTACATTACTTCATACTGAACCAATTATTAATATCACAGTGACCTCTCTTGTATTCCATTTGGGGTGACCTCCATATCTGTTTATGTCAGGTTGCACTGGTGCATGTCATCTTGTGTGTATTCGCCTCAAGTGCTGTCAAATTAAATCTAAATGTGCACTTATTGACATACCTCTAGCTTCATACATGTTTATTCACTAAACTTTTAGTTATACTGCACTCAGAAAATGATAAGTTATGCTCTGTATTGACTCTTATTTTAAATTAATGCTTTGGACACATTTGTCTCATAATCTGAATGCTTTACACTGTCAATGGAACTTACAATTCAGAGAAATCAGAAGGACATGTTAGCTTTTACAAAACTAAATTGCAAATATTAGTTGGCTCTTTATTCTTTCTTTTTTGACACTTCAAATGGATATTCTCGTGTCCTTAAACATGTGGAATGTTTATCTCATGTATGCCTGGCCTATATACTTTTAGATATTTGCCATTTATTAAAAGAATTCTTCTTCCTGATCCGACTTCAATAATCTTATAGGCATTTTCAGAATAAATCTTGTCAACTACATAAGGTCCTTCCCAAGTTGGAGACCACTTACCATAAGTTTTTGACTTTTTTTTATAGGCAAAATTATTTTCCACACTAAATCTATAACTGCAAATGTCTTTGCTTTAACACGGCGGTTATATGATTTTGACATAATCTCTTTTTGTCGAATCACCCGCTCTAAAAATCTCAACCTTTCGTCGTCTAGTTCATTGAGCTCTTCATACAAAGAATTTCAATAATCTATTACTGGTATCTCATCTTGTCTAGCAACCCTTACACTTGCAGATTAATATCAATTGGCAATACTGCATCATGACCGTAAACTAGCTTATACGGGATGTTTCCAGTAGAACCTCTTGAAAAATTTTGGTAAGCCCAAAGAATTTGACTGAGTTTGGTGTCAATTTTTTGGCTGCCTTCCAATGTATTTTTTAATTAATGCAATCAGAATTTTATTCGCTGCCTCCACTTGTCCACTGACTTGGGCATAATGTGGTGTAGAAGAAAGCATTTTTATATCCCTAGATTTGACATATTTCATGACCTTTTTTCTAATAAACATGGTTCCTTGATCAGTGGTAATAGACTGAGGAATTTCAAACCTATGCACAATATGCTCCTCAATAAAATATATTATTTCATTGTGAGTCACCTCCCTTAAAGGGATAGCCTCTACCCATTTAGAAAAATAATCAACACCAACCAAAATGAACTTATGACCTTTAGAAGAAGGTGGGTAAATCTGCCCGATAAGATTTAGAGCCCAACCTCTAAATGGCCATGGCTTAATTATAACATGCAATTCTGACACTGGAATATGTTGAAGGCTTCCATGTTTTTGGCATTCTTCACAGGACCTGGCATAATTTATACAATCTCTTTGAATAGTTGGCCAATACAATCTTCTCCTATTTATCACCCATTTTATTTTTTCTCCTGATTGATGGGTACCACAAATTCCCTCATGCACTTCAGCAAGAGCCAAATATGCTTCTTTTTCTTCCAAACATGTCAAGAGGTTTCCATCAACAGATTTCTTAAACAAGACATTATTCATTAGAACATAACTTTGAGCCCTGTATTTAAGTTTTCTATCAACACTAAGGCTTGGATTTTCTAAATACTCCACAAATTGGTGCTCTCCAATCTTTTGGGTCTAGCTTTTCTAATGACAACACTTCTCTTTCTCTCAAAGGCATAAATATGCCCTTTATCCTTACCAATTTTTCTAGTGTTGAGGGCTTGATCTTATATCTTGAAGCAATTTGAGCTAATTTATTTGCTTCTTGATTTAACTCCCTTGGAACGTGTCTTACAATGACATTGTCAAACTCGCTCAACAACTTTATGGCCACATCGAAATAATTTCTTAATTTTTCACTAACACACCTATACTCAAGTGATACTTGACGGACTACAAGCTGTGAATCTCCAAAAATTTCCACATTTTTAACTCCTCTTTCCAATAATAATTCCAGTCCCATTATTAACGCTTCATACTCTGCCTCATTATTGGAACATGAATAATTCAATTCAAAGAGGAATTTACTTGGCTTGCCGCTTGGAGAAATAATTAAAATTCCTATACCAACACCACCCTTATGGCATGAACTGTCGAAATATAATTTCCAAGGCACCAAACCAACGAAACCGAGTAAACTTTCATCAATGTCAATACAAGGATGGTCAACTAGGAAATCAGCTAGAACCTGACTCTTAACGGCCCTTGCAGGAACAAAATGTAAAGAAAATTCCGTTAAGGCCAACATCCGTTTTCCTAATCTACCATGCAATATTGAAGAAGACAACATATATTTAAGAACATCAAACTTAGAAATTACATAAACATTCCTAGGAATCAAATAATACTTAAGTTTTAAACAAGAAAAATATAAAGCTAAACAAAGTTTCTCAATTGGAGAATAACGGCTCTCCACATCATTTATCACATGACTTAAGTAATAAATCACTCTTTCGTTGCCATTCTCATCTTCTTGAGCCAGCATTCCACCAATTGTTACTTCAGAAGCTGACACGTAAAGTTTTAGAGGTGCTCCGTGCCTTGGAGGTGTCATAATAGGAGGATTAGTCAAATACTGCTTGATGTTGTCAAAAGCTTCTTGATGCTCTGTCTTTCATTGGAACTCTTCCTCTTTTTTCAGCTTGATCAGAGGCGCAAAAACCTTGATTTTTCCTGACAGATTGGAAATGAACATTCTAAGGTAATTGACCTTCCCTAAAAATGCTTGCAATTACTTTTTGTTAGCTAGAGGGAGAGCCTCTAAGATAGCTTTTGCCTTATTTTTGCAATTTCAATCCCTTTTTTCTGTACTAAGAAACCAAGAAAATTCTCTGCACTCACACCAAAGGCACATTTTAAGGGATTCATTTTCAATTTATGCTTTCTCATTCTTTCAAATGCTTTTTTAAATTTTCTAGATGCTCTTTTTTAGCATTTGATTTGACAACCACATCATCAACATAAATTTCCATAAAATTTCCAATAAAGTCATGAAAAATTTTATTCATCGCCCTTTGATAAGTTGCACCAGCATTTTTTAGCCCAAATGGCATCACAACTCATTCAAAAGTTCCTAAAGCACCTGGACACCTAAATGCTGTTTTTGACACATCTTCTTCAGCTATGTATATTTGATTATAACCTGAATATCCATCCATAAAACTTAACATTTCATCACCAGCAGTAGAATCTATCAACATATCAGCTATAGCCATTGGATATTCATCTTTTGGTGTTGCAGAATTTAAATCTCTAAAATCAATGCAAACCCTTAATTTTCCATTCTTTTTCATGACAGGAACAACATTAGAAATCCAGTTGATATACCTTGCTGTCCTTATAAACTTAGCCTTAAGAAGTCTTTCAATCTCTTCTTTAATCTTCTGCACGACTTCAGGAGCAAATCTCCTTGGTGGCTGCTTGACAAGTTTCACATTGGCTTTCAACGGCAATTGATGTTCTACTAATTCACAATTCAAGCCTGGCATCTCTGCATAATCCCATGCAAAACAGTCGCAATATTCCTTCAAAATTTCTACCATTTCTTGTTTGAAATCATCAGGCAGCATCTTGCTTACATATGTTGGTCTAGGATAATCACCGTTACCAATATCTACTTCCTCCAAAGGATCCTGCACTTCAACCTTTTTTACAATGTCAGTGTCATTTTTTTCAAAACCTAAAGGACCATCATTATATATACAATCATAAGGTACACTGTCAATGCACCCTTCTCTGTCTGTCATATAGGCTGACAGCCGAGCCAGTTGGCTCGTCAAGCTCATCTAAGTTTCTCCTGAGGCCGTATTCGCCCCAGCCTTAGGGACTAAAATAAAACCATTCATATCTATTTTTCACATCTCAATATTTTCAGGATTAAATGCATTGGTGTCAACTATCAGTGGCTTGATTCCAGGATTATACATCCTGAACTCCACATGCATCTCATCATAGTAACAAGTACTATTGTCAGTAAGAACTTCTTCCACTCCTCCATCTTCATTCCAGAAAATCAATTTTTGATGTAAAGTGGATGGAATAGCACCCATTCTATGAATCCAATCACGTCCCAAAAGCAAGTTAAAACCAGCCTTTGAAGGAACCATAATAAATAGAGTTGGCCTATTGACAGAACCAACCTCAATTGACAGCAAAACCACACCTCTAACAGAAGAAGTCCTTCCATTAAAATCTGTTACCCCAATGCTACTTTTAATCAGATCTTTTTCAGTCTTTCCAAGCCTTCCCATCATTCTTTCAGGCATGAGATTAACAGCAGCTCCCCCATCAACCAAAATCTTATTGACTATCCTTCCATCAACACGAGCCTTGATATGCAGTGGACACAAGTGTTCCTTATCTCTTTTCAGTAGGCTTCTCAAATAATCCTCCACCACACATATTGTCATCTAGCAATAAGCATTTACTTCCAGGGAAGACATCATAACAATCATCTTCTAATGACTCTACTTCATGGACTTGACTATACTCGTCAGGCAGTATTGACACCACAGCTATAGGTTGCTTAACACCAAATATTGCTTCTAAACTGTCATCAAAACCAGTGTCAAAATTATCAGTAATTAAATCTTCATCTTTTTTTCCCTTGTTTTCAACTATTACCCTCTTCCCCAGCAAGATTCTTCTTTACATTTTTATTGCATTTAGGGTGATTAGAAGAATTGTCTGTTTCTGCAGACTTGGCCATTGTTGGCAAAGGAGGAAAATCTACTACGTGTCCCTTGTATGGATCCAAAGGAACATGCTCAGGTATATTCTCTTTCTACTCAAAAGTTGTAAAAGGAAAATATTTTGGAATATTTTAACAATTTGGCCAAGGAGAATAATTAGGAACCTGCTGCATGTTAGGATTATAACAAGAATAAATTGGCTTTGAGGGAATAGGCACATTTTTGGAATATATATACTACCTCCGTCTTGTGCATGATTCATGTTCCATAACTGAGACTTATAGTACCTGGGCTTAACAGGTCTAGGCTTCACCCATTTGTTTTTTCCTCTTGCAAAAGCAGTAGGTTGATTCTGCACATTTCTCACATTCTAGACCCATTTATTGTTTGAAATTTTAGTGGGAGGAACTCTTGTCTTTTGAGAAAATCCATCAGGTTTTCCATCAATCATGACCACAGTCTTCATCTTCTGGTTGACGGGATGTACCCCAGTGTTGTTGACGCACTTGTTCAAAGGAGTTTGACCGCCCAACTTTTGTTTTCCCTCGGCTATCTTCCACTTTAGCTCGTTAGTTTCATTTTCTTTTTCAGCAATCTTCTTTCTCAACTTAGCCTTTTTTTTTTCTCTTTAACTTTGTACTTTTTAAACTCTTTTGCAGCTTCCTTGTCAAAAACAGCATTGCACTTTGGGCACATGGCGATAGTGCTATCAGATTCTTTAATTCTCAACAAAAAATCTAACAAATCCTCACCAGGACGAGGATAAATTGGCTTCTTGTCTTGCTCAAAGATCCTTAGGTCTTTATTTTTATCTTTAGCACTAACCATTGTGGCATCAACTTCTACCATGTTGACTGACAAGTTGAATGGCTCAACATAATTTGAGTCAGCAGCAAATGGTTTAGTGTCCACCTTCATAGTAGTTTTATCTTCAAACTTCAACCTTCCCTCCTCAATTGCTTTTTGTATCAAATCCCTGAAACGGATGCATTTATTAGTGGTGTGTGAGAACACCTGATGAAACTTACAAAATTTTTTATTCTTTATTTCATCAGCTGAAGGCATCTTTTTTCCTTCTAGTAAAATAAGCTGCTTATCTTTTAATAAAACTTCAAATATTTGATCTATCTTAGAAATATCAAAAGAATAAGTCTTATTTTCAGTTCTGAAATATGAAGAAACTTTTTCTTTTCCTTTAACAGGCTTCAAAGATTTGCATACATAAGGAGGACCCCCACGCAATTCAGCAATATAAACATCTTTCTCATCTGAATCACTACTATCGGAAAAATAATAAACATATGTAATCTTTTTAGAACCTTTTTTGAAATTTTCTTTTTCTTTTTTAATTTGTTCTATTTGTCTTACTCTTTCAGCTAACTGGGAAGGATCTAAAGTATGTTGATTGACAAGTTTCTTTCTAACTCCAAATTCTAACCCATTAGTAGCCATTTTGACAACTTTAGTTTTCGGAATCAGAGTAAAACACTTATTTCTTATGTTTCTAAATCACGCCAAATAAGTATCAATGGATTCTCCTTCTGCACGTTTGACAGAGAATTAATCCGTAAGACTAACTTTCAATTCACCTCGAAAAAATTGATCATGAAAATTTCTTTCTAACTGCGCCCAAGAATAAATAGAATTTGGTCTCAAGTTGGAGAACCATGTAAATGCATTTTTTGTTAAAGAAGAAGGAAAGTATCTCATCTTGAGATATTTATTAGAAGCTACTTCCCCAATTTCAACAGTATATCGAGCAATATGCTATAATGTAGACTCATTTTCTTCTCCAGAAAATTTTGTAAGGGATTTTGGAATCTTCTAACCCCTTGGGAGCTCTGCTTGTTGGACACATTCAGGAAAAGCAGACACAAAATATGGCCTATTTAAACAACCAACATTAAATCCCAAACGGTTTAAAACTTGTTCAACATTTCTTGCTAGATTATAATGCCCCCTAAGTTGTTTTGCCTAAGTCTTTCTAACATATCATCAGCATTTTGACCATGTCTAGGCATATGAACATCATAATTAGAAATTTCTCCACCGTTCTGATTGACATTATCAAATCTTAAACCCAAGTTGTCATTTTCTTCTAAATTTACCAAAGTAGCAATCCTATTGACTTGCCTATTTAATTGTTCAATTCTAGTGTTTGTGTTTTCTAAAAGAGGATTTAAAACTGTAACCATTTGATGAGTTAACATGTTTACTAGATCATGGTAGCTTTCATCCATTTGCCTAATATTTGCTAAAGATCCCACAGTTTGACTAGGTTAATTAACAGGCATTGCTATTGATATGTCAGGAAATACAGGTCTAGAATTTTCTATCCTAGTGACAGTGGATATAGTAGAATTAGATGCACTGTTATTTCCTGTATTAATAGAATGTAAAAAATTTTGTTGTGATACGTGTGAACCTGACGCCCCAGAAACAGGTACATTTGACATGCCATATGGATTTTGATAATAGGGTTTTGAAAAGTTGAGTAGAGAGGCACATGCAATCCTTGTGTCACCATGGAGGGGACATACCCCGATGGCAAGCCATATGGCGGCCACCCCACGGTATTTATGTGAGTTACATTTAACCCTGTATGGGCATGGCGAACGCCATCATGCCTCACTGACATCAAGGTAGGCTCTGCGTTTGAAATCACAGGAGAATTTCTAGATTCATTTCCTCTAATTTCATCACTAGAAGTAGAAGAAGATGCTGCAGAAGTATTTGACATGTCAACTGACGTTGATTTCCTTGGCTCTGGACGCACGAACTTACCACTGCGCAACCACATGCAAACTCAAAAACTCCTGGTTTTCCTTTTGACAATTACAATATATTGACAAAGTCCCACCGGGCGTGCCAGCTTATTTTACTCAAATTTTTGTTAATGTTTAAAAGAAAATATGGGTATCTCAATGTCGCAATTGTAACGTCAAATAATATTAAAAGGAATAAAAGCAACAAATAAACATATAAATGCAAGGTGCCGGTGGAAAAACAAATTGCAAAAATTGAAACAAACAGGAAATTAAAAAGAAGATGAAAGAAGAAACATGAACGTAAAAGAGAAGAAGACATAAAAGTAGAGAAATTTTATTAATAAAAACTGAAAAGAAACAAATAACAAGTGTTTGAGTTAAGAGAAATTACTTAAGATTCCCAATTTTACTCTGTGATGCCAAAGGGCTGAGAGCGTTTTGGGTTTCTAAGTGTTTTCCAAGAAGAACTGAACTGCCTATAATATTTTCCTAAAGCTCTATTTATAGACTAACCTAATGTCAGCTAACAGTTACCATTTGTACACCACTTGTGGAAAATTTGAATTTCTTGTAACTGTTTCCGCACCTCTTGTGAATTTCAAAAATTAAATAGATAGTCAACTGTCAAATGATATAATTTAATTTAAAATAGATATAAATATTATATATAGAAACATTACCAAGTAACTAATTATTTCTTTTTATAATTTTCTTATAAAAATTATATTTTGTCTAACAGTTGGGATTTAAATAAAAATAACACACACATTGACTATCTTTTTATTTCTTTTATACCCACTTGTGAGTTGTGACCATTGTTCCCTTCACTGTTTTTTTTTTTGGGACAAAATTGTTCCCTTCATTGTGGATAACAACAAAAGGAATTCTTGGTAATGAAAATATTGCACGGCCTGATTAGATATCTATTTACAAAAAACGAGCAACCATAGCCCAGCATGAGTTCGGCTTGGCTTTATCATTTATGCGGCTTGGTTTATAACAAGCGCGACATATAGCAAAACAGTTTTGTTTCCAGCTGAGACAGAAAAAAAAGAGATATTTTTCACAGAATGGATCTTTTCAATTTTTGTTTTCACTTGAGACTTGAAAGAAAGTAAAATATAACTCATCTTTTTTTAGATAATTATCATTTAAAAGAATTTGTACTATTTCTTTTCTCATCATCCAACACACAAGTGATCAAGATGATCCTCCAGTTCATTATTTTTAAGAAGAAAAACCTCTTTATACCTCGCACATTAATAGCCATTTTATATGAGATGTTGATCCTAGTATGTGTGATTCTAACTGTGACTGCAATTCATGGGGTGATTTTGAGGAAGAAGACTATTTGAAAAAAAAAGTCAAGAAAAAAGAAAAATAAGTAGAGCTGTACTGCTTCTACAAGGTTTCACCCACCAGATAAACCTGATGAAACACCAAGGTTCAATCTAAAGAAGAGATCTCAGAGAATCTTCAAAAATCATCCTTTGAACAGCCCTATTTCTTTGCCGTGTGTAGCCACTATCCGACCTTATGATGAAGAATTTCCTCCTCTTTAGGTTAGCACTGATGATCAGCGAATCACTCGAAGACCATATGTTATCCCTAAGGGAGTAACTCCACAAGGATACCAGTAAACCACACCACAAAAGAGGTCTTAAATTGACAAACTAAAAATGCTGTGAGCCAAAATAAAATCTTGCTAAGAATTGATCATACCTTAGAAATATTTGTTGACAAAACTGACAAATTGTCTACACAAGTGTATTATGTGCAAGCCTAAGTCAATGAATTGAAAGAAGGCCTAACTAGACAAGTTCAACAGCTTGATCAAGATATTAAGATGTACATTCAGACTTAGTACTTTGGTCTTGAATTTCACAAAAAAGATCAAGAGTTGACACGCATAAAGGCACAGCTCAAGCAAATTGAGGAAGATCGGGCCAGACAATTTAAACCACAAGCACTGGCCATAGACTCACTATCCATGTATCCACCACCATATCCCATGTACTCTCCCATCTTTACTCCTCCACAATAATCTCCTCCTGATTTGCCTGATTATGATAGTATTTTCAAAACAAACTATCATTTGGTCCAAAGATTTCACCAAAAAAAGAAAAAACAGGTTGTCCAACCTACATGCCTTCAATCAAAAGTAACTCATAAACCAAGACCAAGACCACTTTGGTCAGCATCATACTTCTTCAGAGGAGAAACTTCTAGATAAAAATCCAACAAGACCTCTGCTAAAGAAAAAGAAATTAAAGAAGGATCCTCACTCACCGAACAGTGTAGAAAACATACAAGGCATTATTGTGAAGCAAAAAGAAAGGGAAAGGCTCTCTTGGTCTTCTATAAAAATAATGGTCTTGAGGGCAGTTTGGAAGAGGAAATATTGGTGGGTTGATGGTGTTCATTATTAAAAGGTGGAGGATTTTTGGTGAAGTTTCTTTATTAGGACGAGAGAGATAATCAGCTATTATGTTGCGGTTTTCTTTGATGTGCTTAACTGTGAATTTATAGCGAGAAAACTAATCTTTCTATCTTAAGAGTTGTGAATTTAGAAGTGTCTTTCCTTTGATTTTCAGCATTGATGAAAATGATGTATTGTCCTTCTGTTCCTGGCTTCTGGAAGATCGTCCTAACAGTTTCATCCGGTGCTCGACTGATGACCGGAGGCATTGTTGTATGCACATTAGGCACATGCTGTGGAAAAGCTCTTTCATAGTTAGTGATCCATTCCAAACGTACTATAGAGGAAAGCTCCTCTGTAGCAATCATTCTTGGAATGTTAATAATTGCTGGTCTATGATTTTTATCGGTGAACATCAAGAGAGCATCTTCTGTGGAGTTTGGTAGGTTTAGATCTAGAGCATGATCTTGGACTTTATACAAGACTTGATGGTGAAGTGTAACCTGCTCAATACTAGCATCTTGTATTACTCTAATCAGTTGGACTTGTATCTTGATTGTTTGAGCAAGTGTCAGATCTGTGAGTCTTATAGTAAAATTTGGAGAGATCGTGAGGATCACACTTCTGTTTGTTAATGTGGTAACAAGTGCTTCGATGAGAGCATGTTGGTACTCTTTGAATGTGGTATCTACGAGTGCAATCTTTGCTATTATAGGTAATCCTTTCCTGCCGTGTAAGGTGAGAATCAACCTTATTGCTCCTAGATGTAGATGAGTGTATCCTTGTTGCAGATAATCACGAATAAGTTCTTGTGGGATCTCAATCGTGACATACTACTCTACACCCGTAGCTTGAAGGCCACATTGTTGTAAATATGAGGTCTGGATGATTTCTTTGATAGGGGGTGTAGGGTTTCGAGTGATGAGATAACAGATATTAGTTATGGTTGACTGTTTTTGTTTGTGATAAAAAGTGTATGGGTTTATGAGGGGCTGCTGGGTTACAGGTATTTTTTAATCTTCTGGAACATGAGTAATTTCTACAAGATTCTCAATTTTATTGAACAAGGTTTTCTTAAAGGTTGGGGGTAACCTCTCAATGGTAAGGGCTGTATTATGAAAAACAGGCTGATTGGGATCGGAACTAGACATTTGTTTAGAAATTCTCTTACTTCCTGTCATCTTTAATATACTTTCTCTTTGCATGTTTCTTAAGGCTCTGATCCATAGAGGTAGATCCAGGCATACTCATAAAAGAGGCTTTTAGATTTTATGAATATTTTACAAGTATTTCTCAACTGACCTATAATAAATGCAAAATAGAGGTTATCAATGGAGCTCTTTGCAAAACATACTGAAATTCTAGTTCTCTTTTCTTTTTCAACACTATAAATTTTCATGGATCTAATCAGTTTCATTTCTGATATGCAGGATCCTCATACAAGAGGCAAACCTAGAGCATACATGAAACTAAGAAGCAAAGATAGACATATTAAAGAATCAAATTTTTAGAGAGGAAAAGAATTTTAGCAGGTATTCATAGTGAATATCTCACAATGGTTATTCGAAACTTAAATTGGTTTATTACAAGGATAGAGGCCTCTCTGTATAAAGACTTACAGATGAGGCTGTAATCTTCACGACTAATAAAAACAGGACATGTGGCAGATAAGAAAGAATCTTATCTCCTGCTACAACAATACATAAGGACAAACAACTTAAAGCAGAATACTAGGATCCAGACACGTGGAGGATGAAGATAAGAATCTTATTAACTCCATTATTTTCACTTTACTGTATACATAATTATTTGGCTAAGGGCCAAAACTTAGTGATGGGCTCATGCTCTGTGATGTCATCTATGTGCTCTAAATGTGGAGCAAACACGGTTGCATCTTCTTGCTGAAAATAGTAATCCCCAAGTCTTTCATAGGCAATAAACTATTCTTCAGTTGGTTCTTCAGTGCCATCATCAATACCTCCATCCACATGTGTTGGATTAGATAAAAGTGGATAAATTCTTGCATTGGTTATTCTTCATAATTGTAAGTATTTTGAGAGAATGTTGGATTATCCCACGGGCTTGAGTTTTGGGCGAGTGATGGAGTTGGAAAAGAGATGAAACCAATAAGAAAATCAGTCTGAAATTGCCGTAACTCTTCTTGTATTGTTCTGGTTGTTCTCAAGGAGCTAGAACTGTCTTTTTCTTGGCAGAGAGAAAGTACTTCAATAATTCCTGATATCAGGTTTATTGCAAAAAGTAAGATGTTTGGCAAGATTGTTGAGACAACTTTTTTCATCTATAGGCGACATCTTTAAATATCCTACTATGTTGATGTTGCATCGTGTATAGAGGATATTTTGTTTGTAATAGAACTGTCTCTTTAGGACAAAAGAGTAATAGAATTTCTGCTTCTTTTTGTAAGGAATATTTCATGTTTCATGAGCCTCCAATGCATTGTAAAGTTTCTCTTACCATGTTGAGATAGGGGCAAATATAGTTAGAAGTTGTTTAAGGAGTGATCCCAATAATTACTTATTACAAAGCAGGTGATATATGACAAGAGTGGAAACAACTATGGCACAGTCATATTGGACAAAGAGTGTCCATATAAACCATAACATTTCTTCTGGATTTTTCACGCATAGGTACTGAAGAACTACAAAACCAGTTGCATGACCTCGGTGAGCTTTCTTCACTTCTAGACCACTAAAGGAAGAGTTCCATCTATCTTTACCGTTGGAATAACTTATATATATCTACATAGTAAAAATTAACGTAAGTTGAATCTTCCTCTCAAGTACACCAGAACATCAGAATCGCTTCCTATTATAGGAAAAATTTTTAGTGTACCTAAAATTTCGGTGTTCCAATTATTTTAACGGTGTTTCAATTGTTTTAAATGTTAATCTGAATTATAAAATAAATATAATATATAGTAATTGAAATCAACGGTTAAAACAACTAAAACACTTGTTTCAGGTACACTTAAAATTTTTTCTATATTATATGATGATATTAGCCTCTTAAATTAATAAAATTTTAAGAATTTCTAAAGTCTTAGTATTTGTTTAGGCGTCATTATTTTAATAAAAAATTTTTCAATAAAAAATTTTTTTTAGCATGTTTGATAAATTTCTAGTAGTAAAAATAAAAATACTAAAAAAATTAAAAAAAAAATTTTTAGAAAACTATAATTTATATATTTTTTTAAACTTTTTTCTTAAAAAAATATTTTTCATATAATAAATAAATAAATAAAATATTTTAATATTATTATATTCAAATATATTTAATAGATAAAATTTATTTTTATACGAAATATCTAAAAATAAAATTATTTTTATTTTTTAATAAAATTTAAAAAAAAACTTAAAATAAATATTCTTTTAAAAGCTCATCCAAACACACGTATTTAATTAAATTATTTTGCATCCAGTCCAAAAAAAAAAAAAATTTTGCAGAGTATTAATTTTACCTTCGTCTCTTGGTCTCACGTTCTAAACGAAGCGAAACGACGAGTTCAAGACTGCGTTGAAGCGTCAACACCCTTTTCTGCCTTCTGCTGTAATCCTCGTTCCTCTCTCAGATCTGAACCTTTCTTCGTATTTGCCCTTTCCACTTTCTTCCTCTTTAGTTTTCTCTTCCCTCCCACGCATTGCATTACATTCCAAAAGGTTTTTTATTTATTTATTTTTGCTATATTTCCCAGCCATATCTGTATCAATATTAGAGTTGTCAAAACAAAACTCCTTAAATTTGATTTTAGTTGCTCTCTGCAAGGCAATAAAATATGGATCTTGTTCGTCGTGTAAATATTTTCCTTTATTTTTCTCTCCTTAATTGGTACTTTGGGAATTTGACTTTTTGATCGTGATTTCTGCTGAAATAACTAACCCTAAAATGCCGATGTTTTCCGCTTTATGCTTTCGGAAATTGGTCAACTTTGAATCATTTATCAATAGATGATGTCACTCTCTTTTTGAGAATTTTGTGATGTGTTTGATTGAATAAATTGTTTGGGGTTGGGCATGGTTGTGTAGTTTATCTGACGTTATATTTTTGTTGTTGATTGCTGTCAAAGTTTTGAAGTAGAATTTTGGCCTAATTACTTTATTGTTCATTCTTTTCTGACCTTTGTGTTGCAATTTGTGAAACTTTTGCAGGGTATCAAGATTTTGATCTGATGGCTGGCCATAGGAGCAATTATGGTAAGCGTCCCCGTCCGCATTCTGACTATGAAAATGGAGGAAATAAGAGGAGGAATGCAGGTGATGACAGAGAGCAGTTTGTGATTGATCCAGAAGACACTGTGTATCGCTATTTGTGCCCTGCCAGAAAGATTGGCAGTGTCATTGGTAGGGGAGGTGAGATTGTTAAGCAATTGAGGATAGACACTAAATCGAAGATTAGGATTGGTGAGACTGTATCGGGTTGTGATGAGCGAGTCGTTACTATCTACAGTGTCAGCGATGAGACTAATGCTTTTGAGGATAGTGGCAATTACGTGTCTCCTGCTATGGATGCTCTTTTTAAGATTCATGACAGAGTGATTGCTGAGGACTTACATGGTGATCTGGACGATGATATTGGTCACCAAGTACATGCTAAGCTGTTAGTTCCGTCTGATCAGATTGGTTGTGTCATTGGAAAAGGTGGGCAGATAGTACAGAGCATACGTAGTGATACTGGTGCACAGATTCGTATATTGAAGGATGAACATTTACCTTTGTGTGCCTTGAACTCTGATGAACTTGTGCAGGTAAACTGGACTTGCTTTACTTGCTTATTGCATTCATTGGCTTTCCTTTTACTATGAATATTAATTATATGAATATGATTTGTTTGAGCTGATTTTTCAGTTCTTATTCACTTCACTATTTATTGGGGCAATGAGGCTAGTAGTTTACTCCCTATTTGGATGGCTTGATAACAAATTTTCTTCCCAAGTTTTCTTTCTTATATACATTTTTGGATGATGTTAGATATCTAGAAAGTATCATCATCATGTACTTTTCTTTAATATATATGCTTTGTATTGTTATTGCAACTCCAGATTTCTGGTGATGCTGCTGTTGTCAAGAAGGCTCTTTATCAAATTGCATCTCGACTTCATGATAACCCTTCAAGATCTCAGCATCTGCTTACTTCTGCTGTTCCGAGTGTATACCCTGCTGGTGGCTCACTTATGGGTCCAACTGCAGGGGCTCCAATTGTGGGGATAGCTCCTCTTATGGGTGCATATGGGGGGTATAAAGGGGAAGCAGGTGATTGGCCACGGTCCTTGTACTCAGCTCCAAGGGATGAAACATCTTCAAAGGAATTTTCTGTTCGATTGGTGTGTCCAATTGGTAACATTGGCGGTGTCATAGGAAAAGGCGGTGTTATAATCAATCAAATTAGACAAGAGTCTGGGGCAACAATAAAAGTTGATAGTTCAACAAGTGAAGCTGATGAATGCTTAATAACGATTGCAACAAAAGAGGTAGATTATCTATTACCTAGTGTACAATTTTTCATTTTATTCTTTTGAAGTATTTAACGATTGCAACAAGAGGTAGATTATCTATTATGTAGTGTACAATTTTTCATTTTATTCTTTTGAAGTATTCTTGTTGAATTCTCAGGTGATATTTATAGATGATTCTGTTCTCTATTGTGATAGTTTGTTAAATTTTGCTATCTCAGTTCTTTGAAGAAACATTTTCTCCAACAATAGGAGCAGCTGTGCGCTTGCAACCGCGTTGCAGTGAGAAAGTTGAAAGAGATTCGGGAATCATCTCTTTCACTACCAGACTGTTAGTGTCTACCTCTCGAATCGGTTGCCTTATTGGTAAAGGAGGATCTATCATAACTGAGATGAGAAGGCTTACAAAAGCTAACATACGTATCCTGTCAAAGGACAATCTTCCGAAAATTGCATCTGATGATGATGAAATGGTACAGGTAAGGGTGTTGTCATGCTTTATTTTGGTAATGTTTTAGATTGTACAATAATGGTGCAAACATTCTGTCCCATAATTGTTTTTATCTTTTTCTGCCCCTTGATTAGATTTCAGGAGATCTTGATGTTGCTAAGGAGGCTCTTGTGCAAGTGCTTACACGGTTGAGAGCAAATATTTTTGATAGGGAGGGTGCCGTCAACACATTCCTTCCAGTCCTGCCATATGTTCCTGTTTCAGCTGATGGATCAGATGGCTATGATAGTAGAGAGGGTAAAAGACATGGGCGTGGACATTCATATTCAAGTGGATATGGAGGCTCTAGTGATTTAGCAGCTGGTGATGCATATGGAAGCTATGGAGGCTCACAGGTACTTGTACACAAAGTTTGAGGAAAAACATAACATAGTTGAATTTGTTGAGTAAATTAATATTTCTCATTTGATGTTTGAATGTGTTTCCATCTACCTGTAGCTTGGTGGCAGCAGTCTCTATGGGGCTTATGGAAGTTATTCTTTGGGACGGCCTAGCACTGGGTAGCCAACCTTCACTGTTATCTGAATTTTTCCTTTAGTTTTATGTTCATGTCCATCACGTACAATTGTCACTGTAGACTATTATCTTCTTTGAATGAAGCCGTCATATGATGACTTCTCTAGTTTTGAATAAAAGATTACTGCTGTGATTATTTTCGTATGACTGAGTTTCGTTTTGCACCAGTATGGTCTCTGTTTGAAACTTGTTAAGGTAGTTTTTTCTTTCTCCCTTATTATAAAAGTTCAAAATTTGCAGTACTATAAGATGTTCTGAACTTAATATATCCTCTTGGATAACATCATTTACCAGGAAATGTTTTATAGAAAGCTCTTTGATGCTGAATATTTTCTGGAATGAAGTTAGAAGTTTCCTTATTTGGTATCTTTTTGTGAAGAAACCACAGCTACTGATATGTTTTTCCCTTTTATTTCAAGTGTTCCTGAATGGTCAGTTCTGATAGTATCTGTTGCCAGGTTGTCTAGTCAGAGCAGTCTTTCTAGGAGGAGAAATCATGCTTATTAAACTTGATGCGTGTCTGCAGGTATGTTTCTATTTTCACTCTCTTTTATCTGGCAACTTCCTATAAGGCAGTCACATTAGTATAAGAGATTGATGTGATGATATCTTACTCTGACCGGTGACCCATTTAGAATTCTGATGCTCTTCTTTTCCCTTTGTTCCCTTTCCCTTCCCATCCAAACAGCTGAGATCTGTGAAGCCTGCAGCCCGCCTACTGCCTAAACCAGAAGACCAGATGAACCAGGGTTTGACAAACTTATGGCCCACCTTGATGCATCTACCTAGAGGACCAAACCTATATGTGGAGACTATTGAAATTGGCCATGTCCATTTTACCTTACCTTCCAAGCTTGATAACTTATGCTCCCAAGAACCTACAAAGTTGGCTTGCCTTTGTTTCTATTTTGTCTTTTTCTGGTTCATTTGTCGTCCGAACTGAGATTACCATGTAGCTACAGTCATCCCACACTTGTATACTTGTATGATTGATTTTGGGTCTTGTTTTCTGACGGTTCATTGTCACCTGCAGTATTTAGCTTTTATGATACGACACTGATTTCTTCGCAATTGACCTTAAATTTTAGAATTTGGTGTAGTTTTGGTTTCATCTTTATTGCAGGTGCTACTGTTTGCCTATATCATCTAAAGCAGGTAAAGGTGTTTCACATTAGTTTACTGTGAAAATTCATTCTTATGCATGATGTTGATTACTTTTTGGTACTACACATTTCCATTAAAAGGTATGAAAGCTGCTCTGAGTTATGCTGTTAAATGAATTTTCAAATCAAGAATTAACTTGGCTAAGGATTCAAGACTTACTTGGTTAAGGAAAGCATCAGATTACTTAAATGATCGTTGACAATCAGCCAATAGGATATATGCCTAAGATATTCCTAATTATTTAAGCACTGTAGGGTTTTCTTTTGTTTTTAACTTTATTAGAATCCAGCTGCCTTGTTTTTTATTGCTCAAACCATTTTAGAGTACCTGCTAGCTATTCATAAAATAAAATTGAAAAAAAAAAAGAGAAAAGAACACATCGGTGTTTTTTAGGTCAATCGATTTCCGCACAGTGCATAGATGTTAGTCTTCTTAATTACTGTCTGTGTGTTGTTGACCTTTTACAAGGTTTGAAGGTATTCTAGCTAGTACCCAAGCCCCAACGTTCTTTTCATGTTTGGTGTCATGCACTTCCCAAAGCTAAATCGAATATGTTGGCATGCCCCCTTGATGATCTGTGGAGATATTGTTCAAAAATTGAACTCCGGTGCCTAATTGTTTATGCTGATATGTTGTTTTAACCTAATGCAACTTGATTTCTTCTGTGAAATTCCATATGGCAGGCCTTACTGGGTGTAAGATTATTTTGTGGGGAGCTAATGATGAATTGTTGGTTCCCTTATGTTTTGGGAAAATGCTAACATTTGGTTCCCAGATTTATTCTATTGTTCTATTGCTTTAAATTTCCTGGTAGTTTGATCCCTTGCAAACTCTGCGCCAAAGAAATCTATGTTGTAAACCGCAAAAGAAGATTTTTATATTTATCGAATCATGTTTTAGCACTGCTAGATAATGTTGCTAAGCATTTCTGATGATGACATTTGTGGGTTGTGATAATAGTTTTGAGTTTCAGATCTGAAAGCTCGCTGTCCCTGGCTGGAATTATGTCGTAGTTCTCAGTTTAATCCCTTTTTTTTGGTTTGGGGACGAGGATCTCAATTTAAGTTGATTGGATTTAACTCCCCAAAATATAGAGAATCAAATATGCCCCGTGTGTTCATTCGTCTGCCGTATAAAGATAACACGTGGGTCTCCAATGGAATGTTTACTTTTTGGACTCTATCAAAAGGATTGCTACTTGGTAGCTCAATCCATTATTTGATATTTGATCGGTTAGGACAAGGTTCTCTCCCGTCAACCATATTATGGTACTTTACTGTGTTTCAGTATTTATGGGAAGTATCAAGGGTAATGTTCAAAAATTAAACCATGGAAAGAGTTGAAGACCTAAATGATGAATACTTTTTTTTTTATCTTAAAAAGAGTAAAACTGCAAAAATTGGATTTATCTGTTGTAGTTTTATTTTTATTTTTATTTAAAACGACGTATAACATGCTACATGGCAGCATAACTAAACAAATGCGTTTCTAAAGCGAAATCTAATAAAATATGCTGCAGTGCACAGTTCCAATCATATGTTACTATGCTACAAGCTTTGGTGTTTTTTAAAAATGAGTTCTAAGCTTTTCCAGAGGTAAGTTTACCATTTACTACACAACATTCAGATGTTTTCCTTCTTTCTATACAGCCGAATTCTAGTAAATTAGATACACCTAACCCAATTGATAAAATCACTTTTTCAACTGAATCTATAGTACATGTAAGATGCTGTGTTGAATTTAAGTCTATATCAGCTCTTAAATGATCCATAGAGGGGGGTGATAAGAGAAGCTACTCTGAACTAGGGGTGGTGGGGTGGGTGCACATCTACTAAAAAGTAAAATGATTTATACTCCTAAAAATCTCTATTTATTTTTTTTTAAATATATTTTGTTTTACCATCAACTAATATCTTAGCATGGTCGAATTAAGATATTATGTTTTCTTTTTAAATATTTCAATACACCAAGGGTGGCCTTGCTATTTTATTTTTATATAGAAGATTGTTTAGGAGAATTTGCATAGGAGTATCAATGTGAAGTGTGAAGTAAAAAATTATTTGTATTTGTGTGAGGTTATTTAGCCATGCAAAGTCACATCAAATCCAGCAATAAGAATCCTCCGGATTACACATCATTTTCACATTTTTTCCCCTTTGGATAAATGACAACAATTGCCCAGTTATTTTGGGCTGCCCCCCTCTTCAGGAGTGATACAACTATTAATGCTTCTAGTTGACAACTTGCAATCCCAATCCAAGTGGCAGGTAGTATCATATGAAATCAATTTCTTCTTTATATAAAGTTTGGCCAGTAACCTTACTCTTTCTGTGCTTCAAAGTTCAAACCCAAATGCATTACTCAAGTCCAATCCACTTCTTCTCCTCTATGAGGATAATCCATGCTTCATGCTTCTTTTATTTCTCTGTTTTCTTCAAATAAGGAATGCTGTTGTGTAACTATGGCAGTCATTGATGCTCTTTTTTAATTTCCTGAATTGGTTTTTCCAAATTTCGTCTAGTGTCTTGCATGTGGGGATGAGGCCATGCATTGCAGCCAAGGATGACTTGCCGGCATATTCTTTCAGAAATGATACTTGCTAACTCCTTTCATTGTCATTTTTTTAATGTTCAAAATTTTGTATAATAATATCTGTTGATTTAGAGTTTTAATCTACTATTAATATGTTATTTCAAGTTTACCTTTATCTTGATAATTTCTATAAACTCCTAGAATTATTTTACAATTCACTAGGCATGACAATTTCATTAGTTCATTGGTCGGCAAGTCGTCTTTGGCTACATTAAGGCCTGATTCTCTCATGCTAGATTTTTGATGATATAGCATATAGCACTTGATTCTTTGGGAGGATGACGATCAATGGTGAGATTGATCAACTAATAATTGCACAAATGCTAGCTGAGAACAACATACATGACATAACTTATTAAAAACAGTAGTATCTAGGTTCATATATATGTGTACAAAATGAAGCTATAAATTATTGGTTTTTTTTTTTTTCATAATGATTTCTTTGATTTGACTTGCTGAATTTTGCAGGTGTATCATGTTAACATCCATCTCGTTGCTAGTCTCAATGTTTCGGAAGTAAGCATTTTATTAACATTTCTTAACATTTGTAGTTTTGTTTAGTGAAATATTAAAGCATTTTTTATTATTAATTTAATTGATTTTAATTATAAAAAATATATATAATATATTAATTAAAATTAAGGTTAAAATTACTGAAATACTAGTGTTCTAGGTATATTTAAAATTTTTCCATTAGTATTAATTAGTTGTGAACTCTTGCTTTAGAATTCAATCCATTATTATTAATTATTTATTTTGGTGGACGGTGATGATTTAGGATAAAAAAAATAATAGTTGGTAATTTTTTTAACTAAAAAGCTCAACACAATAAAGTAAAATAATTAGAGTACATAGAGTACATAGAATTATTAGAATCACTCCTCAAACAGATATAAATTAATCCAAAATTAAATATATGTGAAACAAATAAAAATTAGTTTGTAATTACAATTTGCTTTCTCATATGTGAAAATTAAAGAATAATATTAAGGATTAATTATGGGCATAAGAAAATCTTGGGAAGTAGGAGTATTTCGATGAAATGAATAATAGAAAGAAAGAATTTCCTCAAAGTTGATGATGAGAAACAGTGGGTTCTATATTTGGAAATAAAGCATGCATTTGTATTGCAGAGTTGCAGTTATGACCAGTCATACAATTAATATTTCAACTGTTAAGAACATGATTTTCAATGGTCAACAATCAATGCTGTCACATGGGTAAAAACTTAGAACTAAAATGGACAAAAGAAAGAAAAAAAAAATTAAAACTTTTAATTTAATTATTACTGATTTTGTTTGTTTCAATATATGTCTTTAAGGTTTTAAAATTGTCAGGTTAGTCTATATATGAAGTGAGATTATAGTTCAATTTAGTGTTTGAATAATCAATTATATTATTTAAGAATTAAGTTAACATGTGTCTCAAAAATATATATTAAAATTATTAATTAAAAAAATATTTTATATAAAAATTATAAACTTTAAATTTTTATACATCTATGTATTTACTAAATATTAAAAAATTCTACTAATAGAATAATAATAACCTAACATCCTGAACTAAGAACACATCTTAATTAAACTCGTTATTCAATTCTAATATCACCAAAAACTATAACTCAAAAATATTCTGTAAAGAATGTGATGGTTAGTTTGTTTGTGTATTTAGAAATTAAAACGAAAACAATAGATTATATATAAGAACGAAGAAGAGTAAATAAGTGTATACATAAACTTAATTTTTACCAACAGTGTAAAAGAGTATTGTACTGACAATTAATTGTATACTATTATATTAATAAATATAATTAATTTTTTAATTTGTTATTTAAAAAATTATTTAAATGTATAAATCTGATTAGATAATTATCAAAAATATAAAATTCTCTATATGGAAAACAAAATCAAATAAATTATACATAGAGAGAGGGGAGAGATAAATAGAACCATTCTAATTAACCCAATATTTATTTCACCAGCTTCAATAAAGGCAATTCCTATTTACTGATACATAAGAAGAAAGAAATCAAACAGTTTGTAAATTACATTAGGTCTTTTTCCTTCAACCCTATCAGGTTTCACGGGCTATGAATCTATGATTGATGAACAATTAAAACATGGAGCAAGAAAAATTAAGTAAAAATAATAATTAAGTCTGAAAATTTTCAAAAGAAATTAAACTCTTCAGTCTTTACTATATATATTTTCAACAAATTAAATTACACACACAATATATAGAATCAAAAAGATATGAGACCTTCCCTTATAAGCAAGGCAAACATGAGGACAAAGAGGCCAAGAGTGATGCATTGAGTTGGTGATATCAATGTTTGTGAATATGCTACCAAGGTCAGTGCTGCTCCAATTGATCCAATTACAAGAGAATTAATATTCTGCCTCATCACCATTTTCTTCTTCTTCTTCCAAAAACTTGAATCAGTACTTGATGTGTTTATCTTGAAATATTATATTAGAGTAGACTAGGTATGTATAAGAGAGCCATCAAATTGGAATATTATATATAATAAGTCTTTCTAAAAAAAGTCAACGCTTTTGTTAGGTGATCTCATGGTAGTTAATAAATTATTGATAGAGTACAGTGAATTAATTAACTGATGATCATTGATCCATTAGAAATAAAATATTTAGTAAACCAATTTGGGTTGGTCACTAGTCTGTTTAAGTAAATCTTAAAAATTTATCAGTAAACCTTTAAATAGAGTTCATCAAATTTGCGACTACAGATTAATCACTGGCTTGTCAGATTGAAAATATTTTATTAGAATTAAAATGCGTATAATATTTTATATTTTTTGTTGATTAAAAAAACAAAAATATTTAGTGTAATATGCATTTTTCATAACACATTCTATCAATCTAATATTATTAATCCTTTTGTCATTGGTCATCTACTTATTAGGAGCAAAAGATTGATCCCTGAATACTTTTTATGCTTAATATTGGATTCAAACTTCTGATCTCTTGGTTAAGAAATCGAATACTAAGCCATCAAGCTCTCACTCACATTGTTGAAAAAAGAAACTAAATTATTATTTTAAAGTTTCTTTTTTCTTTTGATGGGAATTTGTTTTACAAAATAAATTGTTCATGGTGAACTTTTTTTTTCAAATTAATATGGGCCCTTAATAAAGATTTATATGAGCCCAAAATAAAAATTTAGGTAAGATTCCAGATGATAAATATGTTTTGTCCATGAATAAAAAAAAAATCTGTTTTACATGTAACTTTAAATGAAATTTCAATTTGCAAAGCATTAGTTTTTGATTCGTCGAATAGAAGAGTATCATAGGAAACAAAAAAAATATATGTTTTGCATGAAACTAATTCATTTTGAGGCATCTGACAAAAAAATAAAATAAAAAAGAAACTATACATTATCAACTCCTATGATGTACGGACACTGACACGGGACATGAAACGACACGAGACACGCCGACACGCGAATTTTAAAATCTTACATGACACGGGGACACGCATACATATAAAATATAAAGCATTTTTTAGATAAACCGTAATGATATTTTAATATTTTATTGACATTAAAATATAAATTAATTTTTTAGATTATTTTTAATGTTTTATTTTAATTATATTAAGTATTGAAAATATTTTTTGTTTTAATAAATAATAATATATACTATATCTAAATATATCTAAATTTATTTTAAGAATATATATTAAAAATAAGACTGGACACGTTGACACGTGATGGTATTTAGGTGTGTCCAAGTGTGTCCGGAGAAGAATTTTTTATTTTTTATTGAGACATGATTTGGACACAGCAGACACGCGTGTTGGACGAGTGTCGGTGAGTGTCGTGTTCGAAATGTGTCTGATACGCAGACACAGCAACTCAGCAAATTGTCCGTGCTTCATAGATCAAGTCTATACATTAAGAGTAATTAACGAAATGTTATTTTACTAACTCACTGTTGTTGTAGGATTTAGGGTTTAGATGATCTTTTTTCCTATTAAAGTAGTATAAGTTAAAAACTTTGGATGGTAATTCATATAAATAATTATTTGTAACTTTTAAAGGGATTTATAACTTTTGAAAAGTAGAGGGAAAAAACAAAATAAAATTAAAAGAGAGTGTGCAAATTCCAATAACTTTGAGATGTAGACTTAACATAATATGAAATTTATTATTTCAATTTAGAGTCAGATTTTTCATTACTGAAATAAAATAAACAAAATTGGCTCTCAAAATAATTGTATGATATTAATATATTCGCCTTTAGAAAATTTGTGAATAGTGAATTTTAATAATTTTAGTGGGGTATTAAATTTAAAATACCTTAAAGAAGAACTAATTTTTTTAATTAAATATTATTTATGAAAAGAAACTATTTTCTAAGAAAATTCAACCTTCATACAAATGATCCCCAAATATTATATCTAATTTAAATTAAATAGTTGTTTGATTATTGTGGGTAGGATATTTATTTTTTCTTTCCCTTTTGTTTTTTCTATTGATATTGATAAGAACAAGACTTGCTTTGGCTCTTCCCTTCTATTTTTTATCAAACATATGAAACGTGCATTACATAGTTTAGCTCAAAATGGAAGGTATATATACACACTTTAATTGAACATATCTATTGACGAGTTTTCCAGCTAAACACTTGCTTCATAAGAGATCGTTTCTCCTCAAATTATAACTTTAGTTTATAAAAAATATCTTGCTGCTTTGCACTATGAATCGGTTTGATAAAATTTTAATTTTTTTAAAGTATTTTTTTTTAGAAAAAATTAAAAGTTGTGTATATCCGATAAATTAAAATAAAAATAACTTTTAATATGTGAAAATTATAAAAAATGTGTTTGATAAAATTGATTTTAACAATTAAAAAGTTTTTAATAGCTATAAATATAATAAATAATGAAATTATACTAAACTCTTCATTAAATTTTGAAAATATAAATTAACTTAAAAAAATATTTTTATAAATACTTTAAAAGTTACTCTTTTTTTAAATTAAAAGTAAAAATATTTTTATTTTTGGTACATTAATAGTAAAAAGATTTAAATTCAATACCCCATGCCACCACATGCATGCTCCATATACCATTTTAATAGGTTGGTATTCACCAAAAGTGTTGATTGATAGTTAGAAATTAACCTGGCCTCTTCAAGATAGCAACCTAGATAAATAGTATTGGAATTAGGGATGTCAATGGGGTGGGGCGGGGCGGGGGATGCCTCCCTGCTCTCCGTCTCCGCCCTCAAATATTGTCCCCGTCCCCGCCCCATTTCCCACCATGGGGGATAATTGCCCCCATCCCATTCCCCACGTTTTCCGTGTTTCCCGCGGGTTTCCATTCCCCATCTGCTTATATTGAACATTTATATAAAAATTACCATAAAAAATAAAAAAAGACATAGAAAAAACCACCAAATAAAAATTACAACACAAAATCAAGTTTAACATAGTCCACAAAATGAAAATTACAACACAAAATCCAAGATTACAACTTACAAGTAAAGAAATATAAAATCAAGCTATCATAGTCCATAAAATGAAATTTTAAAATACAACTTCCATTGTTAAAAAAAGTCATAAAATAAAGTCTTCAGCTTCCAACAAACAACTCCATGTTCTCTGTTAAAATACGACACAAACATGAATATGTTAACATACATTATAAACAATACCATATATTTAATAAGAATTTGACATAATAAAAAAATAATTACCTAAACTCCTAAATCTCTATATCCATCACATAGTCCCAAGGGATTGGAATTTTCGACCCTGATTTACCTACATTATATCAAAACCAACAATTCACAAGAGTTAAATTTAACATGAAATTGAATTTTAATAGGAGATAAAATTTGAGTTATTAGTACTTTTACCTGAAGAGTGTATCCAATGCTGAGTGCAAATTAACGCCTCAACAAGTTCATAATCCAATTTATTGCGATGTGGATGTATAACTCGACCACCAGTGCTAAAAGCAGACTCTGAGGCAACAGTAGAAATGGGAATGGCTAAAAAATCTCTTGCAATCTTTTGTAAAGTTGGATATTTCACTCCAATATTTTTTCAGTAGCCCAAAATGTCAAATTTTTCCAAATTTGCTTTATCTACCATAACACTCTCTTCCAAATAGAAATCCAACTCAGTTTTTGCAACACAGTCTTCAGATGTATCTTCCACAAATTGCAAGTAGATAGAGTTAAATCTTCTCTTTGAAGATCCTTCATCATGTCCAACATTCAAAGTAAAAGCTGAACTATCATTATTTGTTGCTCTTCTTTTAACCCTAACCTTAAGTTGATATTCACTTACTAATTCTTCCATCATTTTCTTTACCTTACTCAGATGATTCTCACTTTGAGATCCATATATTTTAGGAAAAAAAATTTCAATAACTTTATTTTATATCTAGGGTCTAAGATAGCTCCCACAGCCATGACTTCATTAATTTGATTCCAATACTTTTCAAACTTACTAATCATATTTGTTGTCATTCTATGAATCATCTCATTGGGACTAAGCAACCACTCGTTTAAGTTCAATATCATTTCACACACCTTGGGAAAGTATAAATTTGTCGTTGGATATAAAGTGCCAGAGAATAATTCAGTCACACTATAAAAGACTTCTAATTTATCCACAAGTTCATTTGCCATTTCCCACTCATCATCAGATGGTACAACTTTATACAGAGATTCACGATGTCTTAAACGCTCAAAAACTTCTCTATGACAAAGCAGAAGTAAGCATTAGATAAGTTGAATTCCATCTAGTTCTACAATCAAGTGCAAGCTTTCTCCTATAATTAATATTCAATTGCCTACAAGTCTCTTCAAATTTTTCTTTCCTCTTCGGTGTTGCAATCCAAAAAGAAACACTATCTCTGATTTTTTCAATAGAACCATATATTGCATTCATGCCATCTTTCACAATCAAATTCACAATGTGAGCACAACAACGCATGTGAAAAAATTCTCCTCTCTTAATAAAGTTAGACGGTGAAATCTTATCAAGCACAAGATGAATCATAGCATCATTTGTACTACAATTATCAACCGTTAAAGTTGACAATTTTCTATCTATATTCCAATCATACAAGAAATTCACCAAAACATCACTAAGAACTTCAGCAGTATGGGGTGCAGGCACATATGCAAACCTAGAATAATGTAAATATAATAAACAATCATGACATTAAAAATTCAAATATTTAAAAGATGCTAAAAGCATAAATAATACCTTACAAGCCGATTTTGCAAGTTCCAATCATCATCAATAAAGTGAGCTATAATCGCCATATAACCTTTGTTTTGACAATCAGAACTCCACATATCAGTAGTTATAGCAATGCGGCTTGAATTTTTTCCCAACAATTTTAGAAGCATTGCCTTTTCAGCTTCATACATCTTCATAGCATCACTTCTTAGTGTATTTCTTGTATAAAATTTGAACAAAGGTTGAGTCTCAGCCATAAACTCATGAAAACCCTGTTGCTCAACAAACGACATAGGGTGTTCGTCCCTAATAACCCATCTTGTGAGTGCTCGTCGTGCTCCCTCTTGACTAAATGTGAAGTTTCCAACCAAAAGTGAATCCGTTGGCCTTCCCGTTCCTGTCGAACCTGATGATTGCTACACTGTCTTCAATATTGATTGCTTTGGTCTCCTAACAGTACGAATCGGGCAAATTCTAATGTGATCATGCAAGTGCTTAGTTCCTTGCTTCGTGTCACCTCCAATCTTTCTTTCGCAATATTTACATATTGCCTTCCACTTTCCATCTATTTGCTCCCTCCTAAAATGTTTCCAAGCCTCAGAAGTTAATCCTTTCTTGTTAGGACTGTTTTGCACACTTTGGCTAACTTCTTGCCCTCCCTTTTGTGTTTCTTCTTGTCCTTCTTCTTGTGTTCCTTGAACATGTACTTCAATTGCTTGACCCTCATCATCTTGACTTGGTTCTGCCTCATTATTATTTTCAATAGGAGTCGAGCTTAAACTATCCATCCTATACAGTAAGATTTAATACAGAAATACTAAATTAAAATTCAAATTCAATACATAAACACTAAAACACATAATCAACTCAGAATAAGATCCAAAAAGCATGCATATGAGGGAAGCATTAGATAATTGAAACGCCAATCATAGATTTGCTAATTTGCTTTACCCTGACATAATCACAGATTTGCTAATTTAGAGGCAAAATTTATTCTTTGCTAATTATTCTTTGCTGCCTACATGTTACTTCTATCTCAGGGGTGTTACTGAGTGGAGAAAGTCTCCAAACACAGAAAATAAGATTGCTATCTAGCATTTACATTAAAAAGAACTATAAAATTTAGGTATCACTATAAGTAAGCTATATGTAACACCTTACTAGTCGAGTAGTATATAGTCTGATATACAAACTCATTCTTTTTATTGTGGCTTATTATTGTGGCTTAGTCAGAATCAAATGTTAACATTGTACTATATATGGGCTCCAACAGGCATTTAGATTATCAAGATTAGTCAGATGTTACATTTTTGATGTTGTACTCCATGTGAAGTGTAACATTATCTTTTGAATATAAGTAACATAAATGTTCGATAGAAATAAAACATTGAAGTGCTCTGTTTTCCATCAGGGAAGAAGATGGAGAATGCTGAATTTTAAAAGAGCATAAGTAACAACAAGTGAAAAGAGAAGAATTATTGTGAAAATGGATTCTTTGGAACTTGAAAGTCTTTGAAAGGATTTGCAAAGAACAGACTTAACCACACATTTGAGTTCAGGTTTTTAGATAAGCCTCTAAATCTATCAGTAACTTTAAATTATAATTAAAAAACGAAAAAACGAGAAGAAGAAAGAACATATAAATGTCTACTTTTTTTTACTCCTCCCATTTAAGAGTTCTAAGCCAAGACTGAAATTTAAGCGCAATATATTAAGAGACAAGGTATTTAGCCATCCAACTAAAGTTTCAGTTTCAATAAATGTTTATTTGTTTTTTTGTTGGTCAAACAATAAATATGTAATTGAAAACTTATGTTTGAACTACTTGGCTTGTGAGCTCAGCTGCTGGGCTTAAAGGGCTATATAATATAACATTGAAGTGCTCTGTTTTCCATCAGAGAAGGAAAAAAGAAGCAGAACTTGAAGTGTGTGAGATTTGACGTCAATGGTGAATGTCGGGTTCTTTTAATTGCTAACAGAGATATATCAAAAGGGGAGAGACTGTACTATGACTACAATGGATACGAACATGAATATTCAACTGAACATTTTGTCTAAGCAAGCCAACTCCAACCAAGGTCATCATCACCATCAAATTCATGAAAAAAAACAAAAATCTAAAGTGAAATGCCAAAATACAAGAAGAGAAGGGGAGTAGTGAATCTTACCAGGATAAGATAGAATCACAGAAATGGTCGAAGAGGTAGAGATGACGGTGAAGAGAAGAGCGGCAACCGATGCGGAAGAGGGCGAACGGAAGATGGCGCATGGGGCGGTGCAGTGACGATGGTAGTCAGAGGCCGTGACGATGGTGGTCGGAGGTGGCTGGATGGGACGAGGGAGAGAACGCAGAGGAAGGGCGCAGAGAGGAAGGCGAGGAGCACTGGAGCAGGGTGAGGGAGTTGCAATGCGCGGCGCAGCCGGTGCTCTATGCCTCTGTGGGAAGAAGGGTTTCGCGAAGAGGTGAGGGAGCGGCGCTCTATGCCTCTGCGAATTGGGATTTTGGGAAGAAAATTTACTGTCGGAAATATAAATTCGCCGGTAATAATTTAACTTGATGAATTCGACGCTTTTATTACCGGTTAATTTGTTGCTACTCTGCAACGCTAAATTTAAAGGTAAATCTGACGGTACTCAGCGTTTTTTTCGTATTAGTAAAGCTCTAATTTCAAAATCCAAAAGTCAAAACGATATAGAGAACCAATTAAAAATTATATATATATAAAAATTTAATTATAAATTTAATAAAAGACAATAATTAAACCTACTTGAATGTCGCTTCAAGGAGGTGTTACGTGGTTTTCACCAGATGCATTATACTTAGATAGTATGAAAATCAAAAAATGGATGAGAATGTAAATTCCCATTTAGCATTATATGATATTAGGATACTTACCTTTAGTCGATTTTGGGATTTTGAAAACAATGACATGCAGTATGACTTTATTTGCATCAAATAATTAAAGAGAAATATCAAATAAACATGCAAAGTAAACTTTGAACTTATTATCATATATTTTATTTCCCTTAACCAATAATAATAATCTCCCACATATGTATTGAGTACAAATCGAAGGGATATAAACTGAGAGTCTTCTCTATTTTTATCCTAAAAAGCTTATAAATCATCCTTTTTTATTGAAGAATCACTTCAATTATTTTATCTTTTAGAATCATTTTCTATCGGTTCTTTTACTTAGAATCCTTTTAGAGCTAGAATTCTTTTTTACAGAGCTTCTTGATCTACCTCCGATCCAAAGTACGGTGTTGCTGTCTCTTTCCGTACAGAATTTCGTAAAAGAATGAGAAAATCAATAAATAAATTAAAGTAGTTTGAGAGAAAAAAAATTTGGTTAGACTAAATTACAAAAATAATTTATTTATCTAACATTAAAATTTTTTAAATAAATTTAAACTAGGATGCTACTTGACTAAAATGAGTTTGATTGCATTGCTATAGAATTTTCTC
>NC_029781.3:98157061-98160882 GCF_000817695.3 Arachis duranensis
TTTTACATAAATTTATTTTTTATGTACCGGATTAAAGAAGTTTATACATACATATATACATGTATATAAGAGTAAAAGTGAGTTAAGTCAGTTCAAGTTCGACTCCTTAATAGTTTGATAAGCCGAACTCGTGAATTGGTGAGTTGAATTTGAGCTTAAAATTGAGATTTTATAGTCTTTTTATATATATTTTTAACGTAAGATATAAATAAAAAATTTATAATTGATCGATAGACAATATATAAAATTGATCTTTTCTTAATATATATAAGTTACAATTTATTGATATAGAATTATAGACTATGTTCCTATTATTTGAGCCAGCTCGTGAACTTTTGTTGAGTCGAACTTGAACTTACAAAATAAGTTCGATTGTTAATGAGTCGAGTTATAAGTCAAGCTTAATTTTTGAGAACTGAGCTTGAGTTTAGTCTAACTCGACTCATCTTGACTCACTTCTAATCATATATATATATATAAAACTCATTTTTATATTTATCGAACGAATAATTATTTTAAAAATAAATATAAATACTATATTAAGTATTTAATATATTTATACATAAAAATTAGATTATTTCTCCATTTGTTTGTTAACCAACTTCTTCTATGAAACTTCCCACATTGTTCCAAACTATAACACACTTCTTTTTCTTTAATTTTGTTATTCATTTAACGTAATTTATTTGTACTTAAATTATAATTTCAACATGCATATTGACCATGCTTCTGGATAAGGTTGATCTGGACCAATTTTTCTCCTGAGAAAAAAGTTGGTTATATATATATAACATGCTAGAGGTGTGTTCTTATTTTATTTATTTATTTATTTTGATGAAAAGAGTGAGGTTTTTCGTCTGTTGTGGATAAATATCAACAGTACACAATTATTAAAGTGTAAAGCAATGAATGGGTTGGAGGTAACTCCTTTTTTCTTTTAGTTAGGGGGATCGGATTCTATCCGCATATCCGCAGTGTTTATTTGAATTTGATCCGAAAATTGTGGATATGGATTTGATTTGTAAGGCTATCGGATCAGATCGGATCATATTCGCACAATAATTGGATCAGATTGCGGATTTTGTGTAAGTATCCACATATCCGATTCGCATATCCGTGTATCCGCAAAAATAAAAAATAAAAAAATAAATATTCTTTTTATGTTTTATTTCAACTAATAATTATCATATATGTTGTATTATTTTAATTTATTATTTAAGAAAAGTATGTTTAATATTATTTTAAGAGTAAACGTATTTTAAAAAATAAAAAAATTAATTTTATTGATATTTTTTAATAAAAATAAGTTTTTAAAAATATTTTTGTATTTTGCGGATATATCTGATATCCGATCCGTAAATGTGCGGATCGGATCCTAACTAAAAAAACTACGGATATTGAATCCAATTCGATATGATGATTTTAGTGCAGATTTGATCGAAATTTTGGCCATATTCAATTCGCGTTAACCCTTACTTTTAGCGTTAAAATTAAAAAAAAAAACAATAATATGTACACTAAAAAAATAATATGTAATATGTACACATCATATGTATGGTCAACTTTTATGAAAGTACAATGCGAGAGTAAAAACTTCATATTTTAAAAAAATTATGTTATGGGATAATATTAAAATTTATGTAAAAATTTAAAATTTCATTATTATATGCTGTTTATATTTTCTAAAATAGATTTTTATTGTAAGGTATATGAATGGAGAGCACAGGATATCAACAGGGACATGTATAATAATAATCTAGGATTTACAAGTATTTTTTAACTAAATTATAATTATATTTTAATATTTTATTGATATTAAAATATAAATTAATTTTTTAATTATATAAAATATTTAAACTATTTTTTATTTTAATAATTAATAATATATACTATTTTTAAATTATTCATCGAATACATGTTAAAAATAAGATAGGACATGCTGACACATGATGAAATTTAGGTATGTTTAAATGTGTCTAAAAAAATTTTGTTCCTTATTAAAACGCGGTTAGGTATATAAAATATGCATATCGGACGAGTGTCGATGAGTATCGTATTCGAAACGTATCCGACATACGAACACGATAAATCAAAGAAGTATCCAGGAAAAAAATAATAACAAAAAAAATTAAAATAAAATAGAGAAGTAGCTATGTATAAGTTAGTGAATCATTGTTTGAGTCAAGAAGTAAAAGGATAATTACTAGAGATATGTATGCACAAAAACACAAGGGATGTAAACAGTTACGTGAAAGGCTGTCTAATTAATTGGGTGAAGTGTTCTTGGTCAAGTTTTCAGTTTTGGATATCAAAACTTAACTTATCCCATAAAAGTAATAAAGACACAAACCTAAAATATAAAAAGCATGAAACTTCCCAATAGTTTTTCTATCTATAACTATAAAGCCAAGGTTCTCTGAACTATGCACCCAATTTTTCAAATATATATATAAAATCCACTATTTATAACCATTTAATAAGAACAACATCTTCATTCAACTCTACTCCTTCCATTATTCTCTCTCTCTCTTTTTCCTTCTTTTCAGTTACATAACAATTTAATACATCAATTATTTTATCATCAAGACCAATAATAATAGAAATAATAACATAGAAATGAATACAAAGATTGAACTGCCACCAGGTTTCAGGTTTCATCCAACAGATGAAGAGCTCATAACTCACTACCTCTCTCAGAAGGTTGTTGCTAGCTGCTTCTATGCAACTGCCATTATTGGAGAGGCTGATTTCAACAAGTGTGAGCCTTGGGATTTACCTTGTCAGTATCTCAATTGTTATTTTCCCTTTCAGAAATAAATTGGGTTTTCATTTCATTCTCTTTTTATTATGTGCCTTTGAAATAAATATATTTTAAAAATATTCATTATTATTCAATCATTCTTTTTTTAATGTAAATTTTAATATTATAAATGAGATTAACTAGTTCTGAATATTTAAATAACATGTAAATGACTTTTTCATGAAAATTTTTTAAATGCCTATTTAAGTAGAAAATATGTATAACAAGTAACTTTTTGTTTATGGCATTATATTTTTTAGTTATAAACTACCGCCAATAGTTACTGGAAATTACTGTAAATTTCTTTCTGTGTCTTAAAAGATGATGTTTAAAATGCTGATAATCTATTTTGCAACGGTTTAAAATCGTCGTAAAATATTTAAAAATTTGTTGTTATGCAGCGTGTCTTTTATAGTGTATAATTAAATATATGTAGAAATATATTTTTTAATGATATTATTTTTTATTTAGCGTTGTTTGTTTGATTTATTTTGAGTTCAAAATTTGTGATTTTTATTTATTATTTTAATTATTTTGAATGAAGGGAGGGGCAAAATGGGAGAAAAAGAATGGTATTTTTTCTGTTTGAAGGACAAAAAATACCCAACAGGTGAAAGGACAAATAGAGCCACTGGTGCTGGGTACTGGAAGGCCACAGGAAAAGACAGAGAGATATACAATGCAAAAGCAAAAGCACTTATTGGGATGAAGAAAACACTTGTTTTCTACAAAGGAAGAGCTCCAAATGGTGAAAAGACAAATTGGGTCATGCATGAATATAGGTTGGAAGGCGATAATAAACCTTCTATATACAATCTTCCCAAAACAACCAAGGTAATTAGAGTTCAATCAGTATGCATCAGCCATGTCAGAAAAAAAATATATTATATTGTCATTTAATTTGATGCATGTATTTATAACTTTTGAATTAGTATTACATTAATATTTTTTGATGGAGTAGTTATTTTTGTCGATATAAACGTATTTGGACATAAAAAGTATGAATACACGTGTTGTATAT
>NC_029781.3:98161134-98168303 GCF_000817695.3 Arachis duranensis
TAAAATATATATTAAATATAATTTAAATAACACATCTATTTATACACAAAATATATGATAACTTTTGGTGTATACATATCCGGATACCTATATATTCATGCAACTTTCGTTCATTTTTACACTATTAATTTTATACATGCATATGTATGGCTTATTTTTTAGATAGTTAATAATTGAGTTAACATTTATATATACTGATATAATAATAATACATAACTGAATATCTATATAAAATAAAATATTTAACATTAACAATTCATGCAAATTAATTTGATTTGAATTTAGTATTTGTTAACATGGTTCCTTTATTTTCTATTTTTATTTTTACATTTCAGAAAGAGTGGGCTTTGTGCAGAGTTCTACACAAAAGTGAAAAGAAAGTAATGCATGTTCCACAACCACAGGGATTGGTTGAGTTCAGCTCTTATGAAAATAAGGAACTTCCCCAATTGATGGATTCTTCACAAGTAACATTCTTTTCATCAGACCCAAATAATCAAAGTGAGGATCCAAATCCAATCACACGTGATGATGATAATAATAATAATGATGACATCATAGTTGATAGCATTGAAACTCCTTTCTTGGAACAACAACCACCTTATTATTCTTCATCCTATGATTCTTCAGATTTAGACACCCTTAACCCTGCCACATGGGATATTTCCGAAAATGCCCCTACAAGTAATGCGTCTAAGGAGACGGACTTTGATGCTGACATGTTCTCTTTGATGTACAACAATAGAGAAGTGTTCCAAACATCATTTGAGAATCAGGAATATTATGCATATGATTCTATGGGACATGTGGACAATGGTTCCCTATGGAATTTTTAGAGAATTAGGATTATGATTAGAATTGGTTTAATTTTTCTAATAATTTCAACTTATTAAGGTTAACTCAGTTGATTAGGATAACATAGTTTAGCTTCCTTCTTCTGTCTTTAGATCTTGGGCTTGAACCCATTTGTAATAAAAAGAAAAAATTATATATTAACTGATAGTTGTTTGCAAAGCATAAATTTGCCACGTCCTCAGTTAAAGTTACAAAATCGACAGTAAAATCTTTTTTATTTAGAAAAGTCTAGGACTACAGTAATTTTATTAAATTCTGGTCAGCATATAACTAGCAAAACAAAAATGAATAATTTTATATCATTGAATAAAATTTTACACTATTAAAAATATTATTGATAACTACTTAATAACTACAAATTACAAAAGTTATTGGCCCTAACACTCCTTAACACTACTCTAATTTTTTGCTAAGGCAGGTATTGTAGTGCCAAAGCTATTTGCATATATATATTTTCTTGTCTTACATAAAATACATACTCATACTGTCATACACACACTACTATAGGTTTTATATTTTCCTTTCTGAGTTTAACTCGGAATTCGAACCTGGTGCAACTTTCTTGGCAGCCAACAAATCTTCCACTATATCATTGCCTTAACTGCATATGGTCTTTACTCTTTTTTTTTTCTGTTAAAATGAATTAGACAATCTCTAATATTAGATATTACAATATTATAATACTCACACATACTAAACACTTATACACATAATATCAAGAATTCTCATTTACTATTGACTTCACCCAAATCTCAATACTAGGTGCACCTATTATAAGACAAAGAACTTTACTACTAAACCAATGCCTTGCATGCAGGTCTTTAGTTAGACTTTTTTTTCATCTTGTCTTTAGTTTGAGTTTGGTTGCTGATAAAAAAAAGAAAGATGGTGGAATTAAACTTGGGCCATTTATGAGCCCATTCTCTAGAATAAATAGAAATTAGTCCAAAACTACTTTGACAAGAAAAAAGTCATAGTTTGACGAAAAACAATAATACATAACAAGATTCCAACAAAAATGATAATGGTAAATCAAGCTAGATTGGTCTAGTAGTTTTCTAAAAGAGACACAGATATTTGCGGTCGTTTTTTTGTAATTAGCGACGATTTTAAACCGCCACAAAAACCAATTCTAGTGGTTGAGCAAACCGCCTTGGTTAGTGGCGCGAGCAATTGTTTTCGCGGCGGTTTTCAGCAACCGTATATAACTGCCGTTGATAATTTGGCGGCGGTTCAAAAGCGCTGCGATATGGGATTGTTAGCATTGACCACATGTTTACCAGCGGTTGAATAACCGCTGCTATTTGAAGCGTTTTTGCCAATTTTTTGTGGCGGTTTCCAATATGCCGCAATTGTTGCAACATAATTTTTAAACTTGTTTTTCGTGGTTTGAAAACCGCTGCTAATTTCAGTATAAAGTACTTCAAAAAATTTGAATTTTGATTTAAAAATTGCAACTATTTTTTAAATATATTATAGGTATATTTTTGACACTTTTTGGATTTTTTTAATATTACAAATCTTATTATTTGTCATCTAAAAATCTAAATTGATGGAAAAAAATATAACTACAAAATAAATTAATATATTTATAAAAGTATCAATAAAATAAATCTTTTATTAAGAGTTATATAGTCAAATTCAAAAAAATGTATACTTCAAACTAAAATAATTCCAATTCTAATATCTATTTTTCGCTCTGTCCTTCCAAGAAATTCATCCCTACAGCGATGTTTGGTAGCAGCTCCTCACCGTGGCGTTGAATTACATCTATTTTAAAACAATCTTCTGCTGTCATTGTCACAATTAGTCATGAAATTTAAATTGAGAAAAAAAATTGATGAAAAAATGAAACCAATTTAATCAAGAACAAGAACAAAAGAGATAACAAAACATGAGAGAAGCAAGCTCTCCTAACATTTTCATTTTTACTTACTTCCTTGCCATAACTTGTCAGTCCTTTGTCTTTGTACAATTGAACCAGATACACTCTACACTCTCCAAAATGGTGTTCTGCAACAATCCTGTTGATGATATGAAAAAAGGCTTCAGACATAAATTTGTGCTCGTAAAATATCTAACAAACTCGGCAAAATTGAATGAAGCTGTTCTTGGTGAAGCTCGATACCTATATAACAGAAACTATATAGTATATACATTTGATTTTCAACAATTACTGTCCTAAATATTTAATAGGAGCGATGTTCTGGTCTGAAGTTGAGTAATCTAAATGATACTTAAGAGTTTCAAGTTTATAATCCTGTGGATCAACAGTGCAACGACATTGAGCTAGCAAGGGAACTAGATAACATAGATGCTAATGAATAATTAATAGAAGTGATACAACTTTTACTTACCAGTGTCCTTAAGAGCTTGATGATGTGCTAAAGCTTGAGCATCTTTCACGTTTCCTATAGCTTCTCCAAATGCATCCTTTTGAGCTGACAACTGTGAGAAAATTACATAAAGAAGTTGTGGAAGCAATTTCGCAGAATGATGCTACTTTATTTTCTTAGTATGCTCCACGCCTAGTTGATTTTGTACTGGTAAGGATGCTTTCCTTCTTTTATTCTAGTTTTTCATGAAGTTTACAGAGCTCTTTGCGCTGATAAAAAAAATTGTGAAATAAGAATTTATAATAACATATATTGCCCTCCAGTGAAAATGCTAAGAAAGAAAATGAGAGAAGAACTTTTCAACTTTGAGATATTACAGCTAGATGCTTATTATATGAGTAACCTTAAATATCTGCAGCTTAAATGCCATATATATGTAATCTCTATCATGTTCAAGATAAATTCCAAATGCATCAATGACTACCTGTGCTCAAATTCTTGATTTCAATAAACAAAGCAAATGGCAAAGAGGCCAAAATCTAAAGTAATTAAGTAAATCAGTAATATATTGAAGTGTGAAAGTTAAATATTCTATCATGATTTTCCTTATTAGCATCATAACAAAATTTTAAAAACAAAAACAACATCAAAGTGAGCTAGTAACTTTTTGAGAGCATCCTCCCATTGTCACATCGGATAGCTCAAATTGAGCATTTTATGTTAGAATTTTTATTATAATTGTGGTCCAATTTGTTAATATAGAAATTAGTTTGGGTGGTGTTGTAATTATTGATTAATTATATTGGCAGTTGATCTGTTCTTTGATGGAAAGAACACGACTGTTCATAAATTTTATAAAGTTTGGGTCCCCAATTCTAATTACACAATAACAAACAAACACACTTTGATTCCATCTGAGTTTGTGATTCAAGAATTGGAAGTTTCCAAATTAAATTAAACAATTTATTGGCAATGGCTGGAGGTACGTAAATTATTGATTTTATAAAATATCTAACATGTGGTATTAGAGCTAGGTTGTCTCTGCCTTGTCATTTCAAAATTTAATTATTATGCATTATTTTGATAAATTGTTTTCAAAAAAGAATGTGTAGTATGAATTTTGAAATAAGTAAGAAAAATCATTGAAATAAAAGTTGACGTACCATAAGAAGAGGGAATAATAAATAATATTCCCAGAAGGAATCTTCTAAATTTGTGTAGTAGTTATTCTTCATAATAGTATAATTTTCATGATTTTCATAAGTTTTCTTATTCTTAAATATAAAAATAAAAGGAGAGAAGAAGAAAGGAAAGACGGTGGAAGAGAGAAGACAGAAAGAACTTGTTTCAATGAATAGATTTTATTTGTTATATAACATTAAATACTTGCTACTTTTACGGGTTTCAAAATTTGAATTTGTTATAAAAATTTAAATTTTGGTTGGACTGAGGTTTAAACTTGGATCTTCTAAATATTGCCAAAATATTTGTCCACTAAATTATCTCCACTTTGATATTATTCATGTTACTAAATTTATTTATTTGATGATTATATTTGCATGCAATATAAATTCTTCCACTGCATATCATATTGTGATTAATATATGATTTATTGAGGAGTAGCCACAACATCCTTGATAATAATTATATTTAAAGAAATCACATAAATATTAATATGATTTATTTGTAATTGTTGTGAATTATATAATAAACTTACCCACAGAAATTTATTATGTTATTCACATATAATTAGATTGAAATAGAAAATATTTCTTACTTCTTAATTAGCCTACAGGTATTAAGAAGTAATATTTTATTTTCTAGTTCCAATACTTTAGTTAGTATAGTGAATATTATGTGTGTTAAAATCTTTGCCTACAGGTAGATTTTAATGACACTATGATTCATATTTATTTTGATATGACTTGCATTGGCATGTATTATCATATGTTATAGATTTTGTTGTGCCTATTTAAAGTTGAGTAATGTTAGCATGATTTATTATTTGCAGCGGTAATGATATTTGAAACTATATCTGAAGTTCATTTGTTAAGTGGTGACAACTATAAAGAATGAAAAGATAAGATTCTCCTTCACTTAGGGTGTGTAGACCTTGACTATACTCTTCGTAGGGAAGAGCCTCCGATACCTATTGATGCTAGTTCTCAAGCCGAGGTAGCATTATACGAACGGTGAGAGAAATCCAACCGTTTAAGTATGATGTTCATTAAGTCTCGTATTTCAGCTAGTATCCGAGGTTCAATTTCTGATTGTAGGAATATCAAGGATTATATAAAGGCTATTGATGAACAGTTTGAGTCTTCTAGTAAGGCACTTGCAAGCACCTTAATGGCACAATTGTCATCTATGAGGCTTACCGGCGTAAGAGGTGTGCGTGAACACATCATGAGCTTGAGAGACATTGCAACACAACTGAAAGCTTTAGAAGTTGAGATCTCTGACTCATTTCTAGTGCATCTTATTCTGAATTCTCTTCTGCCCAGTACGGACCATTTAAGATTTCTTATAACACACATAAGGAAAAATGGTCAATTAACGAATTACTGGTGATGTGTGTGCAAGGGGAAGGAAGGCTAATTCAGGAATTTGGTGAAAGTGCACTATTAGTGACAAATGAGGGTGGTAAAAAGCAAGCTCATAAGAAGAAAGGAAAGGGTATTGTATCCCATCCTATGAAGAAAGAAGGTGCACGGTGTTTCTTTTGTAAAAAGAAAGGACACATGAAGAAGGAGTGCCCAAAATTTAAAGTTTGGCTTGAAAAAAAAGGTACTAACCTTTGTGATCTTATTCTTTCAGTGTGTTTTGAATCTAGTTTTGTTGAAATATGTCATGACACTTGGTAGATTGATTCTGGTGCTGAAATTCATATTTCAAATACCATGCAGGGTTTCATAAGGAAAAAAAACCGATAAGAAGTGAAATAAGTATCTATATGGGCAATCGGATGCGTTCACGTGTGGAAGCTGTTGGAACATTTAAGCTTGTATTAAGTACCGGTTGTATTTTAGATTTAGAAAAAACCTTTTATATTCCATATTTTTCTAAAAATTTGATTTCTTTATCTAAACTTGTAAAACAATGATTATGTATAAATTTTTATGATGATTCTGTTGATATTATTAAAAATTCTAATATTATTAGACGTGGTACTTTAATTGGTGATTTATTTAAAGTACATTTAGCTAATAATGTTCCATCTGGTCTTATGGTTATGCATGATAATGGTATGAATGAAAAATCCTCCATGTTGTGGTACCGAAGGTTGGGACACATCTCCATTGAGAGAATGAAGAAATTAGTAAGTGATGGAGTTCTTGAACCTCTAGAATTTACTAATTTTGATACTTGTGTGGATTGCATTAAGGGAAGAAAACCAAAAAGTCTAAAAAAGGTGCTAAGAGGAGTTCTGACATATTAGAAATAATTCACACTGACATATGTTGTCCTGATATATCGTTAAGTGGTCAGAAATACTTCATCTCCTTCATTGATGATTATTCACGATATATGTATCTCTATATGATTCATAATAAATATGAGGCATTGGACACTTTTAAAGTTTATAAAGCTGAAGTAGAAACATAATGTGGAAAGAAAATTAAGATCATGAGATCAGATAGAGGTGGAGAATTCTATGGGAGATATACTGGAAGTGGACAAGCACCTAGACCATTTGCAAAGTATCTTCAAGAGCATGGTATTGTGGCACAATACACCATAGTTGTCACACTATATCAAAATGGTGTAGCTGAAAGAAGAAACAGGACTTTGCTGGATATGTGAGGAGTATGCTTAGCAATTCCAATCTTCCTTTATCCTTGTGGAGTGAAGCCCTTAAGACAGCTGCGTATATATTAAATAGAGTTCCAACAAAGGCAGTTTCTAAAACGCCATTTGAGCTATGGAAAAGTTAGAAACCTAGTTTGAATCATATATGCATTTGGGGTTGTCCTGCTG
>NC_029781.3:98168311-98182298 GCF_000817695.3 Arachis duranensis
AATCATATACGCATTTGGGGTTGTCCTGTTGAAGTTCGGGTTTATAATCCACAAGAAAGGAAGTTGGACCCAAGGATGATAAGTGCCTATTTTATCGGCTATGCAGAAAAGTCTAAGGGTTACAGATTTTATTGTCCCTCCAATTCAACTAAAATAGTTGAATCTAGAAATGCAAGGTTTTTAGAGCATGATGTGGAAAGTGGGAGAAATCATCCTCTTAAAGTTGTTGAGAATGATAATGTTTGTCAAACCTCTCCATGTACAAGAGTGATTGTTCAATAAACAATGCCCATACAGATAGGGTCAATGTAGAACAACCTATTACTGATGTTCCACATCATGAAGATAATGTTCAAGTAGATCATATGGTGGAGGATCAAACTCTTCATAATGAAAATGTTGTTCAAGAACATATTGCTCAAGAATAACTTCAAGAAGAGGGAGAACGTGTTATGCCACTACCTTTACAAGAGGTTGATGATGCAACATTAAGAAGATCAACAAGAATAAGAAAGCCTGCAATTTCTAGTGACTATGTAGTGTATCTTGCTGATTCTGACTATGATGTTTGTGATGAAAATGACCCAACAACGTTTTCACAAGCAATGAAAAGTCGTAATTCCAATTTATGGCTAGATGATATGAAGCATGAAATGAATTCTATGGCGGATAACCAAGTTTGGGATCTTGTAAAATTGCCTGATGGGGAAAAGGCCATTGGCTGTAAATGGGTCTTTAAAACCAAGAAGGATTCATCAGGAAATATTGAGCGCTACAAGACTCGACTTGTTTCCAAAGGATTTACTCAAAGGTAAGGAGTTGACTACAGGGAAACCTTTTCTCCTATTTCAAAGAAAGACTCTTTTCGCATTATTATGGCATTGGTAGCACACTTTGACATGGAATTGCATCAAATGGATGTGAAAACGACATTCCTTAATGGAGATTTGGAAGAAGAGGTCTATATCAGACAACCTGAAGGGTTTATCTCAAGTGTTGGTAAGGAGTTAGTTTGCAAGCTTAAGAGAGCAATGTATGGTTTTAAGCAGGCTTTCCGACAGTGGTATTTGAAGTTTCACAATGTGATTTCTTCATTTGGGTTCATTGAGAATATTTCTGATCAATGTATATATCACAAGGTTAGTGGGAGCGAGATCATATTTCTCATCTTATATGTAGATGATATTTTGCTTGCAACAAATGATTTAGGGTTGTTACATTAAGTGAAACAATTTCTCTCTAGACATTTTGATATGAAAGATATGGGTGATGCATCTTATGTCATTGGCATAAAGATTCATAGAGATAAACATAAAGGAATTTTAGGTTTATCTCAAGAAGCCTATATTAATAAAGTTCTTGAGAGGTTTAAAATGCAAAATTATTCACCAAGTGTTGCACCTATTGTGAAAGGTGACAAACTCTGCTTAGATCAATGTCCTAAAAATGAACTTGAAAAGAAACATATGCAAAATATTTCTTATGCTTCAGCCGTTGCAAGCCTAATGTATGCTCAGGTCTGTACAAGACCTGACATTGCTTTTGCCATTAGCATGTTAGAAAAATATCAAAGTAATCTAGGAATTATCCATTGGAGAGCTACAAAGAAGGTCTTAATGTACCTTCAAGGGACCAAGGACTTCATGCTTACATATAGACGAACCGACAATTTGGAAATTATTGGATACTCAAATTCAGACTTGGTGGGATGTGTTGATTCTAGGAAGTCAACGTCAGGATACATCTTTATGCTTGCTGATGGAGCAGTATCTTGGAAGAGTGCAAAACAATCACTTGTAGTCACTTCTACCATGGAAGTCGAGTTTATTGCTTGTTTTGAAGCTACATCACAAGGTGTTTGGTTAAAGAATTTCATCTCTGGGTTTAAGATTATAGATTGTATCTCTAGGCCATTGAGATTGTGACAATTCAGCTGCTATATTTATGGCTAAGAATAATAGAAGTAGTAGTCGAAGTAAACACATCGATATTAAGTACTTAGTCATTAAAGACTGAGTTAGGTCTAATGAAGTACAGACAGAGCCCTTGGCTTCTTCAAGCGCATCATAAAAAAACTCTTCCTCAGACACCAATTCAATATAAGGATATTTTGATGTTAATTCTTTGCAAGCCTTTATTACTTCAACATAATAACTCTTCTCATGCATTAGATTGTGAAGCTACATGGTTGTAGACTCCAAAAGCACCTTTGCACTTTCAGTTTCGCTTCTAACACGTTCTTCCTCAACTAGTATAGAACGATTTATCTGTGATATAAAATATGAATATTATTCATGATAGCACATAATGACATTATTTGATCCATATAGTTGACTCACTACAAGATCTAAAAGGTTTTCAATTCTAGTCAATACCTAGTGGTGAACTGTGCCATAAACTTTTTAAAGATATCCTAGAAGCTGTCAATTGACCCATTCGAGAGAGTGCTAAACTATTTTTTCGCTAGGTGTAATATCCTACCACACAAAATTTTACGTCTAGGACGTAAATCAAAGGTGGCGAGATGCTACGATCTCTAAAAGTAAAAATACACACACACACACACACACACACACACACATATAACAAGGATAATATAGCTAGGAGTCTTGAAGGAAAAAGGGTAAGATCAAAACGAAACCGAAGATGCGTTGCTCGCGAAAAATGATAAGACAGAAAGCTTATACAGAAAACCAAACAACATATAACACACGTATACAATACCAAAACATTACTCAAACTACAATATAAACTCTTGTTTCTCCATAAGTAATCTCTAAGAGGGCAAAATTACAAAATACAAGGTGCAAAGAATAACTGTGAACACACATATATACAAGTACAACCAGAACGATAAACCCAAATATAGTTTTTGAAAGTCTCCAGACGCTTGGTGAGGTGCCTTCAAACCTGCATCTGAGAAACAACAATAGATGTATGGAATGAGAACCAGGGGTTCTCAGCATGGTAAATGCGCCTGCATAGTTAATATAAAAGGTTCCGGGAAAGACAGTGGCAATCCTAGAAATTGACACTCAGAAATAAATTTAAGAAAGTATTCTAAACCATAAATTAGTTAAGTTATCTAAGGTGTTCAAGTTCTAAATTCATGTTTAACCTAAAACTTCACTTTCCGTCTCCTCCAACCCTCCGAAACACTAGTGAAACTACCCTCAGCGTCACCTCCACCAGCATGAGAGATCTCTATGTTCCAAACGCGTACAGTTTAGACAAAGAAAATACAAATAAAGGTAGAAGTTATAGCAGATAGAACAAGTAGCAATTAATTACTGTTAAACAATTAGGCAAGCCAAAACAAAGCATACTCAAACAAATTGCACAAATGCACATGATGCATGTCTGTCCTATGGTCGATGAGTCTCATCTGTCGATTATAAATCCAAACCTGATATATCTGATAGCTAACCCTGGACAGAACACCAAAACAGAGCAAGAGGGATCAATCTGCATCCCTTGTATCTTACCCGCGTACCAGGAGCAGGGGACAACCTCACCCTTTGCCTCTTACCCAGGCGGTGTTACAGTTCTCGACCTGGAGCAAGCGACAACAGAACTCAACCCTTGCCTCTACTCGAAGTCTCGAACTCTAATCCGAAGCAAGTGGATAATACCACTGCATCTTATCCGGAGTCTCAACATATATCCGGAGCGAGTGAACAATGCTACCCCTCTTACTCGGTCACTTATATCTCATAATCATTCAATTCATTTAAATATCATACTTTAATATCAATCTTCATCATCCTTCACTCAAGTTCAAACATCATCAATCCATCTATCATTCAATTTGTAATTCATCATTATCATCATCATATTTATCAATCACTTCTTATTTAACATCACCAACCTTTTATTAGTTCATTTAACACTTTGCAAAACCTTTTCAAATATCTCTTCAATTTATTTAACAGACTCATCCTCATTCTAAGGCTTAAAGGCTAACCAACGGACCTTAAACAAGTGTAAGGGAGGTTTGAAAAGCTAGAGGTTTGGTTAAACATTCAAAAATATCATCTTTGGCTAAAACAGGGGTTCCGCGTATGCATGCCATGTTTCACGTACGCGGAGGTGTAAATTTTGCCCATATCGCGTATGCGACTCTTGTCTCCGTAGCGACCCCTTGGACAGGAAAGCCTTCTCGTGTCATGTGGTACTGCCCGCATACGTGAGCCTGTAAATCCTCCTATTTTGCGTACGTGTGCGCACTCCTGCATACGCGGGACGTCTGGGCAAAGCTCAGGGTCCACGTCGCATGTGTGTTCGCATACGCATGTCCATCAAAAGTCGTAAAAAGCTGTTAAGTTCTTTAGAAAGTACTTTTACACACCAAACTTTCAATGAGAATAACTTTTTCGTTAAAAATTATTTTTTATCAGTTCTTCGAATAGCATAAGCTTCACAGACCCAATTTAATTTAAAACAAGTTTGAAAAATTTGAGAGACCAGAAGCTAAGTTATGGCCCACCAAAGTTGATTACAAATCAAGTTTTTATCAAAATTACCAAACCCCTATTTTTACCAACAACCTCAATCCAACCCAATGTTTTACACATCAAAACAACATTAAACTCATTCAACACAGTTTCATAATCATTCCATATCTTCCATAACATATCAATTCTTAATGTTTAGCAATTCTATCCCAACAATCCTTCGTCAAAACTATACAACAAATCAACACATTAACATTTACAACTCAAAATCATCATTATCATCAATTATCATCACGACTCATGACAACTCAACATTTCTACCAAATATCACTAAACCATATCAATTTCACGTAGTTCAACTTATTCTACAGTCAGCTAGTCTAAGTTTTCACGTTACATTATATATTATCTACGAGAAACCAAAACCATACCTTGGCCGATTCCTCCCTAATGCTCGGACACCTCAAATTTCACCGTTCCTCAAGCTTTCACTTCACCAAGACCACACCAAAGTCGGGTTCCCAGCCTCCAAGATTTAAATCAACAACTCAACCACCAATTGAACTTCAAATCAACGTAATTCAATCTATTGTCACATTATATCGTTATAATCAACCCCAAAGCTTACTAATTCAATAATTTCACAAAGGGTTTGAGGGTTCTTATCTTACCCATGGTTTAATTAGATAAAATCCAATAATTATCCACCACTAAAGTATTCCTAAACTATCAAAATCCCAAAATCTCTCAATACCAAAATCCAAATTCATGGAAAAGGGGAGAACAGAGAACTAGACACAAAAATATCAAATTCCTTACCAAAATTTTGACATGGTTTGGAAGAGAATTCCGAGACGAATGTATGACCGCTAACGGCTCGTCAGTTGGAGCTCCGGATTGAAAGTTATGAAAGAAAGAAGATCAGAGTGAATAGTGACATAGGGTTTGCCCTCTAATTCACCATTGCAGCGTGATTCACATGAGGGTGGGGTGTTTGTGGCTGAAATGCCATATTTCGGGTTTATATATGTTAGGCCTTGGCCCGGTTTAGACTCGGTCTAATTGATTCGATCCGTTGGACCGTTTTTATGTCAAAAACTTTAAAATTAGTGTCGAAATTCATATTTTAAATATTTTTACTCTTCTAACTTATCAAATTTAATTTTCTAGCTTCTTTGAATAATAATTAACTTATCAGTTAATTATTTATTAATTTTCTAGATTTTACACTAGGTCGGCCAGGGTCATCGGGAAAGCTTGTATCGAATCGCGTCGGCAGCTCCTTCGAGGTTCATCTTGGCCTCGAAGGTCGTTAGGTGTTTCTAGGGGTCTTTGGTACCGTCATATTCCATATCAGTTTGGTTTGTGAAAACCTTTAGGTAACTTAGCCCTTAGGTTCCTCTCAGTGAATGAGGTGGCTCCAATTATCACGTGATCTCTCCTTGTTCGTTTGGAATCTTGATGGTGTCTTCTGTCTTCGTCGTCGTGTCGGCACTTTGGTTCCTGGGAAACACTACGATTCTGGCATTTTCCATGATGCCCGGGTGATCTTTCATTCCTGGTTTTTCGTCGTGATTGACTTCTGGAGGTTGCTTGACTTGCGTGTTTCGAGTGGTATCGCCCTTTGGAAGTGACCCGGCCTTCAAGGATTTGTACTCTTTAGTAGAGCTCTTGGATTGCTTTTTCTCCTAGTCCGTCAGGCGTTTGGGCCTTATTGAGGTGGTGGTCGTCTTCTTTTGGTTCTCGCCTGTCAGCGGTGGGCTGGCGATGCATGGTGCTGGTTACCTTCCTGTGGGTTGGTGGAGGGATATCGTTTCGTGGTTCCGACATTCTATCGGGTGGGTCTGATTCGCAGTGATAGCCTGAGAACCACTCCTTGAATTCTTCCATCATGTCACCGAGGTTTTGGCAAGTCCCCACAGACGGTGTCAATGTACTGAGTGTTGTTGGCACGCATAGTGAGATGGATCAGGGACTCGCCGACCTTGAGTGGTGATAGGACCAGATCTTCTCGAAGCGGTGGGGTGTAGTACCTACAAAGACTCTCTGACACTCAAGTCAAAATAGATCTGAGAGATATATGTGAGGGTTAGAAATATGTGACGTACTCTCTTTTTATAATAGGCATTTGTTTATCTTTTCTTATCTTATTTAAGATAAGAAGGATACTAGATTTTGAATGTTGGTTAGGAGTTTGATTATTAGGCCGGTTTGGAATGGAAAGGAGGCCCAAATCTGAGCAACCGTGTTAGAGACTGCTCTGATGAAAAAGCAGGAAATCAAGTCTAGAATAGGATGTCTGGAGAATTTTGGGTCTATGGGGCTTTCTTGTGAGCATCACGTGCCTCGTCATTAAATCTATTTATAATCATAATTAACTTCTATTTCACCTAAACACATATTTATGAGCCACTGTATTTGACAAATTTTCACTCAAAATATTTTCAGGCCACATAACATAATTATATGAATAAACTATTATTTCTACCCATGAAAGTCTTAAATGCTGACAAATCTACTTATGAAAAAAAACCTGTAACCATAAAAAATGAATTCCATATGATAAAATTAACTAAACACTAAAAAATCACCTAAAAATTTTAAATGACTCTTTTCCTCATCCTAATTAATCTCACTCTCGTCCTTTTCAATCCCTGCCTGACTCTCCCAACACCACCACTACCATCGTCACCACCATCAAGTTAGCAACATCTTTGCGTTTTTCGTCTACAACACCAGCAATTTGCAGAGATAAAAACAAAGCCAATTTTTGAACTACGACCAAATTCAATATCAACTGAAGAACATTCGGAGATCACAAATCATCTATCAAATCGAACAATTTAAAAGTTGAATACTTTTGATTTTTCCTCAGAATCAATTGAGAAAGTGACTAACAACATTGAATGACGCTCTAATCCTACCAAAAAAGGTAGAGAGGAAGTCTTTGATGGTGACATCAAAGAAGGAGTAGCGCAACTATTTGAACCAAGGGAGAAAGCAGAGCTGAGACCACTATGAAACCACTAATCTCGTATACACACGCGGTGGTTATTTAGCGTTGCTACGAAGGAAAATTCCTTGGAAGAGGCAATGGCGCACACAACGATTGTGGTGGAGAGGTAGTAACATCGAGGAGCACAACAACATCTTCGTGTTCTTCGTCTACAACAGTAGTTCTTCCTCGCGGTGGACCTTGAGAAGGTAATGAGAAACTATCACGACGGAGAAGACAGAAGGTTGGCGGGAGGCAGGGAGGTTGGACCTTCGATGTCTCTGAATTGGCGGCCAATAGCTGGTCCTTTATAGCGAATTCGGTCCCAAAGTTAGGGGAGGCTTCACTGCTACAGTTGGAGAAGGCGTGAGGAGTGAGGTTAGAATTAAGGTTAAGAGAATGGTAATTTGGAGTTTTTATGAGATTTTTTAGTGTATGGATAATTTTGTTGTACGGAATTCATCTTTTATAGTTACAACTTTAATTTCTTTTTTTTATGGGTAAATTTGTCAGCATTTAGAACTTTTATGGGTAGAAATAGTAGTTTACTCTAATTATATAAACTAAACAATTATGCTATGTTTGATGATTTTTAGTCGTCCAACAAGTAGGTTGACAGTTAACTCACCTATTCACTTAAGTAAGTGTTGCAGATTTAAAATTCTCCTTGTATATGCAGCAATTAATTAGCTAATAGTTAGATTTTAAATGAAATTTCGATCTGTACTAAATTAGTTATTGATATACCGAGTTGAGAGATATAGTAGAAAACTAAAATTAGTAATTTAAAATTACTTTTATAAACAATTACATAAATCATTTACCAATAACTAAGTTTTAAGAAATAGAGAAACATTTAGACATATATCGTTCTTTCTCCTAGTATAATACGTTCTTTCCATCCTTTACTATAATTAATCGTCGAAATAAATTGTCTATAAAAATTGTTAATGTAACATTTTTATTTTGTAACGAAAGTGTTGGTCATCTTACATAAATCGTGTAATTAATATTCACCTTTATGTAAGATCCGTACATTTATTATTTATAATCGAAGTTGTTAGAAATCTTTGATTTGTCCAAATAACAACATTCACCTAAATGATGAAATTGGATTACATATTTAATTTGCATGTTATTTTCAAAGATGACTTTCAATACTCGATTTGACTTAAGCAAGGAGCATCTCTCGTGTGCATGGGAATCTAACCAAACTTTCAACAATGTGCAAATTTATGGGTTCTTTTAGGTGATCTCGCTTTGCCTCAAATTGGCAGAAAAAACAGTTGATTATTTAGGGTTTGCTTTAATTTTGGATCTCAAAGGATTCTCTCTATATATATAGCTCCTTAGCTATTATTCAAGTGAGTTACTTTGATTCCTTCTTTTTAGTCTATAACCTATAAAAAGCATTAAAGAACTCTCAACTTTGTAGTTGACAATGAAAAAGTAGATCCTCACTAGGATTCATATACTTTGACATTATACTTTCTCCACTTCTAGAATTTTGTTCTGAATTTCTATTTCAACTAATCAACACCTATTTCTATTTTTTAAACCTTTCAGTTATAAAAGATGGGTAACCTATAAGGCTGCGTTTGTTTACACAAACAGGACACTGAGACAGGGACACTGAGACACAAAATCATGTTTGGCAGAGAAGACATGCACAGAAACAATGTATTCAAAGACACTGAGTTAGTATATTTTGTATCCATCCTGACAGAAAGGACACAGAAACACTAACAATGGACACAACTTATTTTTTATTTTTTCTTTCATTATTCTTGTTAATTTTTCATAATTATATTTTTTATTGTTATATTTTTCATCTCAAATTTTTTGAATGAAAAAAATTGAGAATAAATTAAATTTTTATAATTTGTTCTAGTTTATCATCAAATAGAATACAAGAACACAAAATTTTATGTCTTTTTCCATCAGTGTCTTGTCCTATCTTGTTCTCAGTGTCTTATCATATCCTGTTCATAGAAACAAACGCAGCCTAAATTCCTAATCCAAACTCGTCTTTATTTATGTTTTTTTTTAAATAGTTGTTAGTCTCTAAATTTACAAAAAAAAAACTTTCTCACAAATTTAAAAGTTTTTAGGACCATTTGGAAAGCTTTGAAAGTAGCTTTTTTGAGCTTTTGACTTATGAAAAGTAGTAGTATTAATGTCTGGTGTAATATTTAAAATCAAATTGTAGCTTTCTAAGAAATTATTTAGGAGTTTATAGAGAAGTTAAAAAATGATTTTTCTCATAATGTTATTACTTTTTATCACATTTCTATAAAATAAGCACTTTAAAACTAAAAACTCAAATACAAAATAACTTATTTATAAGTTACTTTTAATATAGTCATTTATTGTTTAAGCTTTTTTTTAAAAGGAGTTTGATTAAGCTGTTTATTCAAACTGGACCTTAGACTAACGACTAATAAATAAATATCAAATATTGACTAAAAAATTACTTAGATACCAATTTAAAATTTAAAAATATTTGGAGACTAGAATTTAGAAGTTAAAAGCAATCATAATTCATAACTTGTTTTTTCAGGTTTTTTTTATACTTTTACTAACTTTGGCTATAATAAATATTATAGGTATGAAACTATAATTATTAAAGAATTTTACTATCATGTGCTTTAAGAACATAAGTTAAACATATTATAAAAGAAATATTTTAATATTGTTTATTGTTTTTATGCATTAAAAATATAAAAAAATTGTTTTTATAACAAATAATATTAAAATATTTCTTTTTATGGTAGGTTTAATCTATGCCCTTAAAACACAGGATATCAAAATCTATTATTAAATCAAATAAAGTAATTTTAGTTATTGTTACTATAATAAGACTTAATAATTGAACCGAATTAAAGCACTCAATTTTCAAAGAATCATGAGATCATTTTTCTATATGTTGAATGCATGCGGTCGCTGAAATTAAGACTCGTAAGTGTTGAATTTTAGAGAAACATACACATTAAGTAGTTAATCATGTTCATGACCTTGTTGAAATTAGTAAACTGCTCTGACCTATAGAGCTTCTTAATTAAGCTCAAAATTAAAGACCCTCAAAAGTCGGTGTCACCAGATGATCCTTTCAATTATGGACATTGTTGGGGAGAAAAAAAAATCTGTTTTTGGTCATGAAAAAGACCTCTTTGTCAATGGCATGCATGGGTGCTATGAATTATGATGAATAATAACAAATAGAGTATATACTCAAATTAATTCTTAATAAATCTTGTATTTAATAAAATTTTATATTTTAAAAGTTTCTAAGAATTATATCTTCAGATAGATTGATCCTTCTATTGCTTTGAATAATATTTTAATATGCATATTATTGCAAACAAAATAAACTTGCAAAAGAATTAAGAGGGTAGTAGCTTTTTGAATTTTTATCGGTCATTCAATGAATTTATGACCCACCTAAGACCTTTCTTCTCCCCTCCCTGCCTAATTGAACCCTACATGGTGTAATTTTATTACTCATATAATAGTCTTTGAAATTTTGTAGATAATTTTTTAAAGATGTCAATTATTGGATAATTAAAAAAAAAAAACATAAAAAGAGCCATCGTGTGGCCCTCATAGAGTCAACAATTTAGTAAATAGTTAATGTGGAAGTTGGAGAATTAGAATTTTTTTTCTCAATTGTGAAATTAATGTTTAAGGTTAATTAGAGTCCACGTCACACACAAATTTTGTGATATTGTCACTACTACTTAGGCCTCTCATATTCCACTTTGTACATACAATAATTTATTGGTTAACAATAAATTTTTAAATGAAGTTCAGTACCATAATATATTAGTCGTTAATCTGTTAAAATGGAGTTCATTACTTATTAAAATAATTTTTATATTAATTATCAATTGTCTATAATAAATTATTTTTATATAATATTTTTTAATTAATTTTTTGACGACGTCTTTATTATTGACGGTCGAATCGTCGCTATAAATATCTTAATATTACCAGCAATTTGAATCGTCAATAAATTGGGATCAGATTTTTTTAACGTACTATTTATCTATATAATAATTAGCAATTTGTAGCAATCATAAATTGTCAGTAAAACTGAATTCTCTTGTAGTATGTAATTTAATAAGTATATAGCTAGATACGGTTATTATGCTATTCATAAAATATATAAAAGACTTAAGTTGACAATCAGGTCATTTTTATGGAATAGTTCACATACAATTTGTTTTATTTTATTAATTTGGACGTTTACTCTAATTTTAATTGTGTGCCATCATATTCATAAATTAAATAAATGAAATTGATAGCTTGTATTTTTCTTCTACTTGTACTATGAGAAGTGCTGTTTCTTGATCAGCATTGTGGTTTGCTCAACTATATTTTGTTAAAGCTCTCCTGACTTTTAAGAATTAGAACTTTAGTCTTTGCTCATTTTAGGTTGCAACAAAAAAGATAGAACCATAATAATAATCAATGTACCCGCAAGAATTTAATCAAACATAGTTTTCGCGTTTCTTGTAATATTGTTATCATCATGTTAGTTATTATCATCATTTCTTAAGAAATATATGTTTTTTAATGATATATTAAAATTGTGCACCTACCTTCTTATCTATTTTTTTTTTTTTCAGAGTACAAAATCTTGTGCACCTTTAAAACAACAAAAGATTGTGCACACCCACGTTGGAACAGAATCAAATTGCCACTGAAACATGGCATGCATTTCTGGCATATATACTGAACTGAAACACCCTGCAACCAATGCAAAATATATGGGCCATTAATAGTTTATTTAAAAAAAAAGCAATGGCCTACCATTCTTTTAATTATTTTTCTTTTTTTTTTTTACCAGTAACTATGTATCATATCATTGTTTAATCAAACTAATCTTTTTAACTAACTTAGCTTGAATTAATTAAATAGTTAATTTAATAGTCCGTTTAAATAAAAATAGACTTTTAATTCGAATTTAGATCTATAATTAATTAGTTTTTAATCTATCAAACTAAAAAAATATTGTAAAAAAAAAAAAACTAAACCTTCTGATCCAATGATATAAGGTAAAAATGTCAAACGATTTAATAGTAAGGAAATTCTAGGTCAAATTTTAGATATACGACTTTCCTTTTTTTTTCATTTTAAACTCAAACTCAAAAATATCACTTTTCTAACTAATATTGTCACTGAACTATTAATCACAAAGCACAAAATTATTTACTATTTAGCAAACGACACTTGTTAAATTATTAATATTTTAATTTTTTATCAATAATTAAATTTTATCATCGAAAATTTAACTAAATCAATTCAGAATTATTAGTAATGACAATGATTGTCTTTCTCAATATATTTAAATTTATAATTATGTTATATATACATAAAAAAATTAATTACGAATGTTAAATATATATTAAAACATAAAATATATATTAAAAATAAGTTAAATAATACATATACATATATACACACAAATATTTGATAAATGAATTAGTGACTAAATTTTACAGGCATACACATAATATATAAAAAAAATCTTAAAACCTTACTTTCAAGACTCAAATATAATTAAGATCAAAGAAAAGGAATTAGCATTTTGTATATATTGATTAATTTGATAAATTTAGTTAATTTGTATTCTAAAAGTATATATATCTTAAGAGTATAATAATAAAAAATTTTAATTTTTAATATATTTAATGTATTAAAAATATAAAAAAATATTTTTTCAATAATTTTTAGTCAAATATTTTTCATCATGTTTTTAGAATATATATGTTGTTAGAGCATAGATTAACAAAATGATAATTTGATTTATGAATGTTTTTCACCCGCAAAGATCAACCACGTGGGACTTGTATGAGTTTGACAAGTGTAATAGTCACACATTAAATAGGATCATAAATACAATGTTGGACCATAGCGATGCTAGAGCTGGCAGTGATCAAAGAAAATTTAAGGATGGTGTCCCCATTGTCCTTTCCTAAAGAGCCAATATGAGTCTTGGATCCATGAGAGAGCACACCACCACGTACAATCACCCACATTTAATTTTTCTATTTTAGCCTCCTTTTTTTCATTTTTATCTAGGGACCCTTCTTTTGTCTTTTCATGCACCAAATCATTCAAGATTCCCCTTGCGCAACCTTAGAGCCCCACCCTCTTTAATTACTCTTCTCCCTTCAAAATTACCAAAATACCCCTCATCAATTCAATTTAAGAAAAATAAAGAATACTTTTTGTTTATTTTGGTTTCCGTTAAAAATGTCTAAAATTTAATTAAAACAAATTATTTGTTTTTGTCCTCACTTTTTACTATATGTTCACATGACATAATGTGTTTTAAAAATAAAAAGAATTTTAAGCATATTTAGAATACTAGTATTTAGTAATTTTAACCGTTAATTTCAATTATAAAAAATATATAATATATATTAATCAAAATTAATGTTAAAAATTACTGAAATATTAATATTTTAAATACATTTAATTTTTTTTAAATATTTTATGTTTATAAAAAAATCAGATATTAAATTAATTATTA
>NC_029781.3:98182471-98202949 GCF_000817695.3 Arachis duranensis
CTTTGGTCACAGTCACCACTATAAAGTGCCAACCTTTTTTGGCAGCTAAAATTTCTGTTCCTGGTAACAGATTGACTTGGGGGTTAAAAGCCATAATCTCCAATTGTGGATACCAAGTTGCTTGGCTAGGTCATCACACTTTCCCCCTCAATAATATGGCTATGATTTTCAACGAATATAAATAAAAATAGAGTCCTAGGTGAATTGCCATTGCCTCTTAAATTATTTATTTCACTGCTATAGTGCCTATACTATTGTAGCTCCATAATGTAAAAATTATTGGATCACCTTTTTCATAACTCCTCCTATGGTGCCCTTTTGTGTCAACTCTTCCTAATGCCTAATGCTACTTCAATAATTAGCATCGCTCAATTTAATGTCAATGGATACTTTAATTTACGGATTGGGACCATCTTTGAGTTCCAATATATATATATATATGTGTGTGTGTGTGTGTGTGCGTGTGTTAATTCTTTTCTTAAAAAATATTACTAATATCAATTTTAAAGTAAATAGCACTTGTAGGTCACTGCTGTTAAGTAGAATATATATGGCACTTATTAAATATATCATTATATGATTAATAAGCCAAGTAAAATTTTGAAAAAAGTTTGCGATAAATTTATAATGTTTTAAAGAAAATAAAGTATTAAGTAAGTTGTTGAGAAAAAAATTGTGATGACCTTATAAGTTATTGAAAAAGATATTAAGTAAGTCTCTGAAAAAGTTAAAATGCTGAATTTATAGGTTCTTAAAAAGTTATAATATTGAAGAAAATTCATTTTTTTATTAGAAACTCATCAGTTGATTGTGTCATGAATCTACTTCTAAACTTAAGCTAATAAAAAGATTATATATATCTCTAAAATTTAGATTTTTTAAAATAAGAAAACTAATAAAATAATAAAATAAAAAATTAATTATCATTAATTTTATAATTTTTATAAGATATTAATTTTATTATCTTAATTTAAAAATAATTAATTTCTTATTTTATTATTTTACTAACTTTTTTACTTTAAAAGAGATTGATTCATATCTCTAATACGCCACATCAATTTTGTTGGAAGTTTAATTACGTGGTACATTTTTCTTCAAAGACCAATACATCTATAGCAAAAATTTCCCAAGAATTTATTTAGTCCTTTTTTCTTAGGTCATATAAATTAATCACAAAATTTTTCAAAAGCTTATTTGTACTATTACTCTAATTATTTATATACCTTTAAGTAATAATTTAAATCTTTAAAATAATAAGTCATAATATAGTAAGTGAGAGAGCGGGTGTTTTTTCATGACTTTGTTCTAAAATTAATTGTGTTTCTGAGACATAAATATAGAAATAAAAAAAATAAGACAAAGATAAATATTTTTATTTTCACATTTCATTTTTTTTCTCAAAAACAATAATATCCATACTATCGCAACTAAATTGTAATAATTAAATATTTTGTACAATAATATAAAGAATATAAAGTAGTGCAAGAAGAGTGATTATGAGAATGGATATGCAGCAAGTGATTTAGTAACATGCATAATTAAGGGCTTTGAGTAGTAATAAGTACAAAGCTAAGATTTGCATTATTATATATAAACAGAAAAATTCAGAAAATGGAAGGAACCACTCTCTGGGTCTCACAGTAGCTTAGGCTGTAGCCGACCTTGCTGCCAGAAATTGCTATGAAACTTCACACTTCATAACTTACCACTGACACCACACTGCTTTAGTCAACTTTTTTGGGTCAAACCTACACAACAAAGTACAACAATATTATTTATACTTAGAGGTGAAACAATTTTTTTTTTATTTTTAATTACAAGAGTTTATAACTTATTAATTTAGGCCCTCCAATTGACACAAAGTGCATTTAAATTAAGAGTAATCACTTAATTTGTCTTTGAAAAATTTTATATTGAACATTTTAATATTGACAATTTTAGATTGGATATTTTAATATTTAACAATTTTTTAAAGATGGTTTTGAGAATTATTCTCACAAGAGAGATCAGTTTCTGAGTTACTTTCAATTAATTTCTCAATATATGTATTGAATAAATAAATTTTTATTTTATTATAAGATAATTAGATTTTCAAAAAACTTCTCTGAGATAAATTATTTTTTTAAATGATATAAGAATTAATGCTCCCACATATATAATTTTTGAGCATTTTTAAAGAATAAAATTAATTGTTATTAAATTAAAATATAACTTATTTGTAATAAATTGTTCACTAGATGTCAATTTTGATGTCTAAATCAGAATGTTTAAATAATACATTTGTTCTCTAACAAGGGTGTTGAAATAATGTGGTAGAAGCACGTCATAATAATCTCGTCATATATAGATAACTTTTATATTAGAGAGATTATCATTTTTTTAAAGGAAAATGATCTTTCCTGAGAAATAGATCGGCGTCAATTCTTTGAAATCGGCCGAGCTATGTGTTACGAGGTTGAACGTCCGTCTCTTGTGATCCGAGTTTCTTGTATTCGTTGTTGTGTAAGGGTACGAGCAATGCGAAAAGGGTGGAATGTACCTGCAAAAGCACTCCGAAACTTAAGTCAATGTGTATTCTAACTTTTTGGAAAAACTTGAGAGATTTAGAAATGTTCTACTTCCCTTTTATATGATGAGTTCCTCGTCTGTTACATTCTTGGCAATAATCTTCGAGTAATTGATATCGTAACGGAACTTATTTTGCCGTTTGGAACGTCGGTTACGACAGAAATATTGATGTCGCCGAGCTATGGCTCATAAGTTCCGAATAGTAACGGAAGATGACGAGTTATATCATATGTTAATAACGGCTGTGGAGCCGAGTTATAACGTGCAATGATGATAATCATATTACAGGATAATGACGACCATATCACAGCCCCCAAGCTTAGCCTGAGGAGAATTTTAATGAAGCAGGTTGAACTTTTTAATGAGTTACAACTCGGCTTACGTGGATTAATGGGTGAGTCCCCAGATCAACATACTTCATTAAAAAGGATAGTTTTGTATTTTATTTTTATTTTGTACGTGTGGAGTCGTGTCCGTTAGTTTTTTAGGGGAGATAAAAAGTAATGGTTTTATTAAATTTTTGGTGGTTCCCAATGTTGGGTTCACTGTTTAATGTGGCTTTGGAAGTGGGTGTTATCATTTGGAACGTTTTTTGCTTTAATAACTTTGATGTTTGGCGTTTTTCTTGGTTATTTTTGGCGATTGCTTATATGCTTCCTTGTGGAGAATGAGTAAGAGAGGTATGGTTTTGCTTTTGTGTTTCTGATCTGTTTTTTCATTTTTCTCCCTCTTCGTTTTTCTTTCTTTGGTCTTTATTCTGTTTTGTGGCCTGATGGGGTTCGAGAAAGAGAAAAAGGAGAAGGTGGACTGGTCCTATGATTGGGTAGGGGAGGATGCGAAATCGCGGGTGTCACTGTTCTCTGATGAGGCGGCGGTGAAGGAGGTTGATGTAACTAAGATAGTGAGGGTGGGTTCTGGAGTTAAAGTGGAGTTGTTACCATGCAGTGTTGATGATAGGGTGTACCACCGGGAATGGGGATTTGGATTTTTTTACATGCACAGTTGTGTGCTTGAAGAGTTGTGAGTGAGGCTACCTTTTACGGAGTTTGAGTGTCAGATTTTGAAGCAGTTAAACTACGCTTCGTCACAGCTTCATCCCAATGGGTGGGCCTTCCTTCGATCCTTTGAAATTCTGATGGAATTCCTTGAGGAGGTGCCATCCGTTGAGCTATTCTTTTCCTTATTCCAAGCTAAAGGGGTGTAGAAAGGGGGGTGGATAAATTTTAATAGTACTCCAGGTTTTGGGATTTTCAAGCTATATAAATCCTCATTTAAAGACTTTAAGGAGATGTATTTTAAAGTCAGGGGATTGGAGAAGGATTTTTCCTTTTTTATTGATGAAAATGTCGCTGAGAAATTTTCGCTGTTTTGGTGCTCGGAGCCCCAAAATATACTCGGCCCAGATGTGATATCGCCGAGGAATGTATGTTTGATAGAGTTTTTGGTGGAAAATATTGACCGTGGAAATCTAATATCGATGTATGAGTTGCTGAAGTGGGAGGAGGATAAAGATGTTGTTTTAGAGTATTTGGGTGAGTGTTAGGGTTTATACTGATGTGTTTGTTAGGATCATTATTAAAATATACTTTTTGTAGGTCGTCGGAAGGTTTTGGGCGTTCGAGGAAATAAGCTCTTGGGTCAAGGTCGGCCAGGGCGTGGTCGTTTTGCTTGAGGACGACATTGTTGACCTGTTGCCTGGGGCGATTTTGGAATTTCATGCTGATGTTGTAACGTTGCCGTGCTTCTTTATGATCTCCGTGGATTGTTACAACCTGATCATCCTGCAGTGAAAACTTAACACAGATGAACTGTAGAAACAATGGCGCCGAATTTGTTCAAAAAAGGTCGGCCAAGAATAAGGTTATATGGGCTAAAACAATCAACTACTAAGTATTGAATATCATTAGTTTTTGAAAGAGGATGCTCACCCAGTGTGGTTTGTAACCACACTGACCCGAGTATTGGAACTCGTTCTCCTGAGAACCCGACCAAGTCTCCTCCTGTTGACTGTAGCATGTTGTCGCTGAGCTTCATTTTTTGTAATGTGGAATAGAACAGAACGTCGGCACTGCTCCCAGGGTCCAAGAGTACTTTCCTTACCAACAAATCCCCTAACTGAAGGGTGACTACCACAGGGTCGTCCAAAATTTGTATACTGGAGTTGAAGTCGGCGTGTGTGAAAGTAACTTCTGGTTGTTGATTGGTCATTTCTACATCTTGCTGTGGTCCGTGTACCGAGCATATTGCTCGGAACGATCTTTTCCTTGCCGAATTCGAGGATCCTCCGCTAGCGTATCCTCCTGAAATGCAATTAATTATACCTCGTGGTCTTTCGTATTGGCTTGAAGATGCCTTCTCCTTTCCTCGGTTTTGTTGCTCGGAGAGCTCGTTTGTTGTGGAGCTGGGGCCGCGCTTTTGAATGTGACCCCCAATGTATTTGTCGAGGTGTCCTTGCCTTGCTAGCCGTTCTAAAAGGTCTTTGGCGACCACACAGTCATCAGTATTGTGGCCGTGTTTCTGGTGGAAAGTGCAGTACTTGGACTTGTCCACGTTCTTTGCATCTTGATAGGTACCGGCTTTTCTTGGTGGCTTGATCAGTTTTGAATTCAAGATCTATTTGATTATGTCTTCTCTTTTAGTATTAAACTGCGTATAAGAATCAAATCGAGGTGTTAGTTTAAAACTTTTCTTAGTGTTTGAGCTCTTATCGTTTTCTCGAAAATGTGACTTGTCAGATTTCCGAGCTTGTCTGAGCTCCTCGATATCAATTTGTCCCTTTGCTTTCTCGCGAAATTCTGCTAGAGTCTTCGGCTTGGCTACTGCGATTGTCTCCTGGAACTTTCTGGGCCGAAGTCCGCTTTTGATTGCGTGTAGATGGACCTCGGGGTAGAGGTCAGGTATACTGATTGCGATCTTGGTGAAGCGGGTCATGTAGTCCTTCAAGCTTTCGTTCAGTCCCTGCTTGATAGTGTTCAAGTAATCGGAGTCGTGCAAGTAAATTGCGGACCCGGCGAAATGTTCTTCAAATAACCTCGCCAGCTGTTGAAACCGCGAAACGGAACCTGCAGGCAAAGCACACAACCAATCAAGTGCAGGGCCGTCTAAATAATTCGGAAAACAACGACATAAAACTGTGTCTGATGCACCATTGACGATCATTATTGATCGGAACTTCTTGAGAAACTTCCTTAGGTCTCCGAGTCCATCATAAGGTGCGAGGGTCAGCGGCAGAGTGAACCTCTTTGGCAATTCGAAGTTCATTACTTCTTCTGTGAAGGGTCCTACAAGGTCGTCGGCCTCTTCCTTTCCATCTTTGAGTTGGGGTTCTTCGGCTCGGGAAATCTCTGAGACATGAGAGGGTTGGGACTGATGTTCCTCATCTTCTGCCTGCTGGCGGTGAGTATCGTTGTGCTCAATCCGAGCATGATTTAGTTCAGCGATTTGGGCAGCCATTATTTGGTTCTCGTCGGCCATTCGTTGATTGGCTTGTTGTAGCTCAGCTACCATTCGCATGAGTTCGGACAGTGAAGGAGGCGGTACGTCAGCCATGGATGTAGGTGGAGGTAATGGGACCAAAAGAAAAAATATGATTTCCTCGGCCCCACGGTGGGCGCCAATTGATCTTGCCTGGGAAATAGATCGGCGTCAATTCCTTGAAATCGGCCGAGCTATGTGCTACAAGGTTGAACATCCGTCTCTTGTGATCCTAGTTTCTTGTATTCGTTGTTGTGTAAGGGTACGAGCAATGCGAAGAGGGTGAAATGTACCTACAAAGGCACTCCGAAGCTTAAGTCAATATGTATTCTAGCTTTTTGAAAAAACTTGAGAGATTTAGAAATGTTCTACTTCCCTTTTCATATGATGAGTTCCTCGTCTGTTACATTCTTGGCAATAATCTTCGAGTAATTGATATCATAACCGACCTTATTTTTCCGTTTGGAACGTCGGTTATGACAGAAATATTGATATCACCGAGCTATAGCTCATAAGTTTCGAATAGTAACGGAAGATGACGAGTTATATCATATGTTGATAATGGCTGTGAAGCCGAGTTATAACGTGCAATGATGACAATCATATTACAGGATAATGACGACCATATCAGAAAAAAAAAGTCTAATTTATGCTATAAAAAGTATTATTCTCATTCTTTGATAACAATGAAGAGAAATAGCATTATAAAACAAAGGAAAATAAGGTCCACTATATAAAAAAAAACACTTGCTATTTACATGTTAGATAACTTTGAATGACCATTAAAGTTGAATCACAGCTAGCTGAGATTACTGAGACTAAAAAAATCCAACTTGGAATTGAAACCTTTCCTTATATTAGTGTACATTCTCTTTATTCTTCATGCTCAAAAACAGAAAATAAATATAATACTGATGATACATATATAAAATAGAAAAAATTAAAATAAATAAATAAAAGTGGGATGGACCCATATATGATGAATAATTTAAGACCGGCCCTAGCTATATGCCATAAATACATGGTGACGTATCACATAAAAATTATGGCTATAACTTGGTAGCTCATTGTTGTTGATAGATTTAAAATTCTACCTCCTAGTAACATGAAAAGACAATGGAACCACTCCAATTTTATCTCTTCCATGTATTAATTAATAATTTGATCCTAATAATAATAATAATAATAATAATTTTCTTCATATCATGTTGCATTGCACTTATCCAAGAAGCCAAAGAAAATTAATTAATTAATAAAAGGGTATTAGAATATACCTTCGGAAATTCAGCTGAAAACGAAGGGCACTCTTGTAATGATAGTCCCTCACGCATAATACACACTGTTTCTTTCAAACAAGTTTTAATTAATTTATTTACTTATTGTCAGAAATGATATTGATATTTGTTCTTTATATCACCAAGACTTATCTACATACAATGGATTATGTATAAGTTGATAATTCGTACAAATATAATATAATTTTGTTTAAGACTGTCTAAAACATTTATATCTTTTGAACATATTTATAGATAGTGATGAAAAAAGAAAACAGAAATTAAAAGTTAAAAGATAGAATATGTAAAACTCAACAATAAATTGCAGAAACGAATGATGACTTGATAAGAAATTCAATCCTTTATTATTAAAATAAGAATATAAATTAAAACTTCAAAAGATACACTTCTTAAAAGAAAAAGTTAAATAGTTTTGTGCGTCTACCCGCTCTTTTCCCCCTTAATTAGGAGAGTAATATATATTTTCAATATATAGTTTTACTTATAAAAAAAATGAAAGGCTCTCATTTTTATTACTTATTATATTTATTTTAACATTTTTAACTTGTAAATATGGAGTGATATTCAAATTGGTAGTTAATAATTTTTTTTGAACAATTAGCTTTTAGCAAAAAGAGAATTGATAAATTGGTTATTGATTTTTTAATATTAGATAAATTAGTCATTTATCTTTTAAAATCTCAAACAATTTAATCTCTAAAATATGTTACTTTTAAGAAAAATTAAAGACTAATTTATGGCAATAATTAAGAAATATAAATTAAAATAATTTTAAATTATTTTGTACTAATTTTCTATATTCTCCAAAATATTTTTTAAAATAATCAAACACTATAGAATGCGTTTAGTTTGTGTTTATATTTTTATTGTTATTTTCAATGTTTTGTCTGATAGGAATTTTATGAGGAAATAATAATAATAAAATTTTATTTTCTATTTTTATTTTTACTTTTTTCTTTCTTTATAAAATTATAAAAATAAAAAATAATAAATAGAAAGAAAAAATAAAAATGTAAACCAAACAACCTTAATTTGTCAATTTTTTATTTAAAACAAATGTGTACAAAATAAAAAAAATGATTAAAAATAGGTGGATTTGTGAATTGTGATTTCACTCTTTATTTATTACTCCATTTATATATGGCGCTGACCTTTCTTTCCCTTCTCTGCGCCCATCTCTTACATTAACAAGTCCATGTCCTTTTTCTCCCTTTAATTTCTCTCTCAACTTCTTGTTCTTGTTCTTCTTCTTCTTTATCTATCTATATATAAATAAGAAGAGATACAAAAGTGAAGTTACTACAAGAGTCTTGAAGCAACTACTATAGTAGTGTATTGCATGTAGTATTATTATTGTTAATCACAAATGGGACGCTCACCATGCTGCGACAAAGTTGGCTTAAAGAAAGGTCCATGGACTCCTGAAGAGGATCAGAAACTCTTAGCTTACATTGAAGAACATGGCCATGGAAGCTGGCGTGCTTTACCATCTAAAGCTGGTATATATCATCATCAATCTTAGCTTCTCCATAACAGAATTTGTTCATAGTTCTTTCACTCAAATTGTAACTGCAATAATTTAAAAACTAGAGCGTCATCAGAATTTATTTTTTTTTTTGGTTATTAATTAGTCAATAATATTTAAAAATATAAAATAAAATATATTATTGAATTGATAAATTAAAAAAATTAAATTAATAACTAAATAATGATTAAAAATAATAAATTTTGATGGTTCTAGTATTTTTTGTGTCTATGTGAATGGTGTTGATCTAACTATGTTTGTGTGTGTAGGGCTTCAGAGATGTGGTAAGAGCTGCAGGCTTAGATGGACTAATTATCTTAGACCTGATATTAAAAGGGGAAAGTTTAGTTTGCAAGAAGAACAAACCATCATTCAACTTCATGCCCTATTAGGGAACAGGTTTGCCTAATTTCTTTATCATCAAGTCATGTTTCTATGCTTCTATGAAACTCATTTAATTTCCTTAATCATTAATCAATCTTCAAGTTTTTAGTACCTTTCATTATTTATTTCTTTATTTTATTTTTATTTTTTTTCATTTTTCGGTGCAAAGGTATCATCCTCATTAGAGATATATAATATAATATAATACTCAAAATTAAACCCACCAAGATATTATTAATATTAATATTAATTATTAATTTCCTGGTCTGGTTAATTTTTTTTCCATTTTTTTCAAGATAATTTATTACAAAATAAATGAAAAGATTTATTATGCAATGCAAGTTGATATTTTATTCCTATTTCTATACACAGAACATATTAATTGTGTGATGAGTATTTCATTTTGAGACAGGGAAGCTATAATTTCATTTCTTTTCAGCCCTTCTTGCTGTGTTCAGCAGAATGTCTTAAATGCAATGGCCTCTCAATTTCTTTATATCCAACTGTTTCAAAATCAAACCCCATCTCCAACAACAACAACAACATTTAAATAATTTTATTTTCCTTGTGCTTTCTGAAAAAATCCTGCCGTTTCTTTAAATTTCCTGACATCTATCCAAGTTTAATTATTTATTTCAACCTATGGTTATATATTTAGTATTTAATATTTAATCATATTTTGCAAGAAGGATCTTCTCCCACTCAAAGCAACAAAAAATATATATAATGGCAATGCATGTTGTAACTGCTGGTTCACAATATGCATGCACCTCTCATTTTCTCTCTCTTTCATGATTTAAGTTTCCTTTCCACTAGAACAAATACTTAAAAATCAACAAAAACAAAAATGGCTTGCTAATAAGTACCTTCAAGATATCATAAAAATAATCATATATAAAAAGAAGATGTACTTATATTTTTTATATATTCAATACATAAAAAATTTTAAATTTTTTATTCTTGTCTCTTTTAACAAGTATTTTTAAAAAATTATTTAACATTTATATACTATACATCTAATCATATACTATAACATTTACAAAAAAAAATAATCAATTTCACTTATAGCTAGTTGACACATACAAACTTACCTTTATTTGACATATCAAAATGAAACTTATTAAAAATAAATAAGAAAAAAAGAATAAGTAAATGATGGATTATTTCTAGGGTTTTGCATTGGTTTTGTTGGATTGGTGTATGTATGTATAATTATTAGAGCAATGCTAAGAGTAAAATTTTTCAGCTAATATGAACTAATTTTTTTAAAATTATTTTATTCATTTTAAAAATAAAAATTAATTAATATTAATTAACTAAAAGCTAATATTCTAAATTTATTATTAGTTTTATTTAAAAATTGAGGTACAATTAACTTTATTTGAAATTAATAATTGAAAACTGTTAAATAATAATTTAGTCAAATCTATCAAATCATTAAATAACTTTTAGTTATTAACTTCACGTAAAATTAAATATATCTAAATCTTCACATTATTATTATTATTAACAATAACGTTGTGTTCTCTAATTGCTTGTTTGCTTAGGTGGTCAGCAATAGCAACACATTTGCCAAAGAGAACAGATAATGAAATCAAGAATTACTGGAACACGCATCTAAAGAAGAGGCTAACAAAGATGGGAATCGATCCCGTCACTCACAAACCCAAGAACGACACTCTCCTCTCTAGCGACGGTCAATCCAAGACCGCCGCTAATCTCTCCCACATGGCCCAATGGGAGAGCGCTCGCCTCGAAGCCGAGGCGAGACTAGTCAGAGAATCGAAACTAAGATCACACCTCACAACTTCTTCCTCATCAAACAACAAACCATCATCAGATGTAGTATCAGCAGCACTCCCACCAACTATACCCTCTTCTCGTTCTTCTTCTTCTTCCATTGATGTCTTGAAAGCTTGGACCAATGGAGGATGGTTGAAATCCAATGAAGGAAACAACAACAACAACAACAGTGGTGGTGGTGGAATTGGAGACCTTGAGTCACCTACTTCTACTTTGTCTTTCTCTGAGAACAATGCACCACCGCCATTAACAATCATGGCTGGTGGTGGTGGCGGAGGAATAATTGAAGGGCATAATGGTAATAACGTGAAAGAAGAGGGTAAAGTGTATGATAGTCTTCATGAGTTAACAATGTCCGCCATGGAAGGAACGTCATGGGGTTCTTCGCATCAACATCACGATGTTATTGTTGGGGATGGTCACGTCGACGATGATGATGATGATCCCATGGTTGGTGAAGAAGGCTTCACGAATCTTCTTCTCAATGCAGCAGCACAATCTGATGATCGGAGTTTGTCTGAAGAAGGTGGTGGAGACGGAGCTAGTGGTGGTAGCGGCGACGGCGACGGTGACGGCAATGGTAGTGATTTCTATGAAGATAACAAGAACTACTGGAACAGCATTCTTAACTTAGTAAACTCTTCTCCTTCTGATTCCCCAATGTTCTAATAATAAATATTAATAAATAATAATAATAATCTAATCATGGTTTTAAATCGCGGTTAATTGCTATTACAACATAATGCTCATTGTAATTTAATTTTCATGTGGTCTAACTGTGACTGCAATTTAAAACCATGATCATGATTTTATAGTGAGTTACTATGTTTTGGAGTGTGACTAATAATAGTCTTATAGCATAAATAATAATATTCCTTAGAAAAAAGCCTAATCAAAAGAAAAAAAAATTGACGCTTAATTTGCTGATGCTTAATTAATTATTAACAGAGACATTTTCCTGGATCAAATTAGTATACATATCTTAATGTTTTTCTTTTTTCTTTTTTAATAGATAATGTGGGATACAGATGCTTTCTAAGGTCTGGATTTTAATTCTGAGAATATAATAAGTTTCTTTAAACCAAACTGATAAAGTGTTAGTATAAGGATAATAGAGATAGTGTGTGTCTTTAATCTTTTTTACCCCAAGTAAATTCTGGTGTACAAATTGTACAAAAAAAATATCCAATAAAGGAAATATTTAGTATCGTCTTTATTGCTATTGGTTTTATGTCGCATTCTGGCTTTTCAAGATCAAAAGATTCAATTTTTATTTAATTTTATATATAAAAAGAAATAATTTAATGTACACATAATTAATTTACCGTATCCTATTATCTTGAATTCTATTGCGTAAATATTTTGAGCTTTCTTCATCGTTTTATTCATTTGCTTGGTTGTCATGTACTTCTACTATATAAAGATGGATACCAAATACAAAAACATTTTGACTTTGGATTGATTTATTTCTTTCTTGCGATTAGGGCTGAAAATGGATAGGGTAGAATAGAGTTTGGACCATATTCTAATCCTATCTGCGAGTTAAAAATCTCTCAATTCTAATTCTACCCACACCCTAAAATTTTAAATTCTATCGTATTTGTAGAAATATCAAATTTTTTTAAAGTAAATATAAAATTTAATCATTTCGAATTTTATACATTTAATAATATAAAAAATAAAAAACTAATACTCTAAATTACTAAATTAACTAACTAATTTAATAGTTGTTCACTTATTGTAAGTCATTACATAAGAGAGGTCATGGATTTAACTTTCACTTCCTTTACTATATACCTAATTTTTATAAAATATGTGTTATATATGAGGTGCGGGTAGGGTAGTACACCCTAAACCCGTACCCTACCCTACCTGCAGACATACCCAAACCGTATCATATCCTATCCGCAGCGGATCGAATAACCTACTCTACTTGAACAGGTTAGACCGAGTTGAATACCCGCGAGTAGGGTATAAATTGACAGCCCTACTCACGATTGGTGAATGCTAATGCTATTAAAAAAAATAAAGAATATATCATTTTTTAAAAATTATCTTATTATATATTAAAAATAAAANCCGAACTAATTAATAAATTAGTCAAAAAATTAATTTAAAGATTCAATAGTTTAATTATGGTCCAACCATAACCAACCAATTTAATTAAATATAGAACAAAATTATTTAAGTTAAAATGTCTCTATATAAATAAAACCATGCATTAATATAATGATAATATTCTTTTCATACTCACCTAGAAATAGTGGATTCGAATTTTCATATTTTAGTAAAAAATAGTCTAATATATATACATATAGAGCCTGTTAAAGGTTATCACTCTTCTGCTGAACTAAAATGAGATTCCCCAAGAAGGGGAAAAAAAATCATAAACACTTTAAAAAGCATACAACATAGTCCAATTTTAAACAAGAGACACATAAAATATGCATATACTATTCAGAAATATGTATAAGACACTAAAAAGAACATTATTTGAGGGATGTTTGTTACGTTAGTCATTCAAACTATTTACTTAGATATTATCACCATTATTTGATTACAGTGTACTTGTTATTGTTATGATAGAAATTAAATAACAAGTCAAAACCCATCAAATAAGGATGAAGCTTCTTGTTCCGGCGTATGCATGGCTCCCTCATACATCATGTGCTCTATGCCCCTTGCCTTTAAAGATTTGTCAAATGTGAACAAAACAGGCTAAAGCATTTGACAGCTTGATTTTAAATGAGGATGAGAAATTTAACTGTGTAAACTGCATTAATAATGTAGCACAATTTCTTAGTATATGGTTTGTACTTTTGCATCAACCCTTTCAAATAATTAAGAGCATTTTGGCTAAATGTACTTAATTTATTATCATTTCTTCAAAATCAAGACTTAGGTTATGTTTCCTGGGTAGTAATTTTAATGGTAGGTATAACTCGTCTTATTAAGAGATTGAGTTCTCCTTCCATGGAAATAAAAAAAATATGTTTAGGCTTTTAAAAAAATAGTAACAATGTATATTTTCAAAGACACTTTAATGTTTAAATAAGTAAGAATGAGAGATAAATACAATGTTATTTAGAATATCGTATTTTTTTATTTTAGTTTTTCTTTTTTATAGAATGTTTAAATTTAAACGTGCTATGTTTTATTTACTAAATTGGCCTATTAATATAGAGCTATTGAAAATATTAACCTAATTTTGTGGTAACTGTTCTTAAATCTTATTTGAACTTACATAAAAAAATTGTTAAAAAAAGAAAAATATACCTTTAATTTAACACATTTTAGTTATATAGTTTCAATTTATAGATAGTGCATACCGAGTTATTAGTAACATATCAAGTTAATTTCTACAAATTATTTGAGTGCTACTAAAAGTCATAATAGCTTAACTATATATATATATACTTCAGAAATTGATGTACCGCAATTGTAAGAATAGTTATAACCTTCTTATAATAAATTTGAATGATTAAAAAAAATAGAATCATATTAGGTTTAATATAAATAATCACTAAAAAAATCAAAGAAAATATATGAATAAAGCTATTTCTTCTACCTCATATATGAAGATTCCTATACTAGATATATTCTAAATCACTAGTATATATCATATTTCTATATTTCTAACTTTAGTTGCTCAATCATCAGTTGACTCTATCTTCAAAATTCAGAAGCATCTTCCTCTCATTTTAGGTATATATCTCAATCATAGAAATTCATTATCTAAAGTTTTTTTTTTCAAAAAAAAAAGTATAATTGCATTGACTAAGTGGAATCTTTTAATTTGGAAGAAAAAAAAAAAGAAATAGCCAAATAAAATTTATTACACAATTAGCTGGTTGGATCTTAATATAATAGAGAGATAAGATCAAAGTACAAGATGAGTAGCACGGACTATGAATTGTTTTTATTGCGATGTGCTTAACTAGTCATGGGTTCCATTCATCACAAGTAGGGCCATTCACAAAGTGAACGGCATTTACTTCTAGGACTAGTAGTAATAAATTAATTATTCCAAACTTATTTTTTAAAATTTAAAATTTGAATTATATAATGCTGAATTTATTTTGAAACAACAAGAATAAATTCTGAAGTTTTTTTATATAAAACTTAGAAAAATAATATGACTTTTTTCTTTTGTGTGTCTAAATAAATTTGTAAAAAAAAACTACAATCAAATTGTTCATCCCAAAAACTTAAATTATTAATAAAGAATGTAAGTAGAATGTGTTAAAAAAAAGGTCTATACAAAAAACTTACATAAATTTAAAAGAGATTTTTACGAAAAAAGATGCGTTAAAAATATAATTATTTATATGTCTTTTATTTTTAGTTTAAGTTTTTGAGAAAAGTAATAATTTTATGATATTATATATTTAAATTTTAATTTATCACTAATATTATTAAACTAAATTATAGGTCTCACTCATTTTTCGGTTTATTTACTTTTTACACCCTTAAATTGAATAGTGCTTAAAATAAAATAAACATTGTAAAAGGAAATCTTGAAAGCATGATAATGTTGGGTACGAGCTAGAACATGTGTTATATGGTGATGCGTGCACTCCAAAACAAGAAGCTTCCGATCTTCAGAAAGGTACCTTTTACAAGTCCATGTTCTAACAAAGATAGAAATCTGAGGAGGTTGAAAAATAATAATGAATCTGATAAGTTATGATGAGTAGCTTGTATGTTATATATATATGTACAAAATGGACACTGTTATGCTCATTAGTGATGAGAGGATTATTTCACGGATAACTTGCGTAAATATGGCTCATGATAGAAAAATAAATGATGCATGAGATGTAATTTTTATAAGGGCTATGGCAATTAGGGATATAAATGGATACGGGTAACTATGTTGATCCGGCTAATATTCGGTCCAATTTAATTAAATCTAATAATAGTCTAATATTTGGGTTTAGTGGGATAAATTTTAGGATTAATTTAATAAAATTTTTATTTTTTAAAAGTAACATACAAAATTAGTTTTAAAAGATAATTTTTTAAATGTTGTAGTATCTATATTTAGATAATTTTTAATAAATATAAATAACAATAATTATGTTTAACAAAATAAATTTTAAAATTTAAAAAATATTATCATAGACACATCAATGTAAGAGTAAATTTAAAAATTTGTTATATATGAGATTATATTAAATTTTTTAATTTTTATAAGCATATGTCAATTTTTTTAAAAAAATATCTTAAGCGTTTTAAAAATATTTTTATCTTTTAAAAATTATAAATAAATATATAATTTACCAAATATAAAATAAAAAAATTAAATTTTTAAAAAATCCAAACATAAATTCTACAAAAATTTTTTTACCAAACTTGTAAAAATCCGATGAACTCATAAGGGGCTTTTTTTCTTTTATATAAATAAAAAATATATTTATTTTTTAAACATTTTTTTTAATTTTTTACTGTTTTAAACATTTTCGCATACAGAATATAACGTAGATATGGACTGCAAAATAACCTAACAAGTCTATAGTGTAAATGTACTAGTGCAAATGTGCAATAGAGATAGATGTACATTATTATTACGCAACTGTTGGCATTGTAATAGTGTGAGAACGCTATAGCGTACTAACTGCATGTGAACTTGACAAAAAAGATTGCTATATATATCACATTCTTTGGTAATTTTCACCTTTCATCTATTCTTTTTTCTTTCTCACAAAGACAAATTTTTTAAATGGCTAGTGAATATATAGTTGTTGTTTATCCGAACGCAACAATATCACACAAAGATGATGATGAACGTTTTGAATGTAGTGATTCTATTATTATGCATATTTAGCGGTTGCATTTATTGACAGAATTTAAAAGTTTGATTTTGATCAACATGAAAATACTTGTAATTAAGCATGTTCGAAAAATTGGTTATCAGTACATTTCAGTGGATGCTATGAGGAATATTCAGTATAAGGTATTATGGCTAAAAAATGATGATCACAAGTAAGTTATGTTTGATTGCTATAAAAAGATTATGATCAAACAAGTGATGGAGTTTTGCATGAGTTGGCGGACGTTGCTAATAGTTCTTCTTCCTCACCTGCAGTTCTAATAGGTTGCACAACAAGACCTAGTTATGGTTGCAATTGAAATAAGCAATTAACGGGATCCATCTAACATGTACAGACGTTAGATTTATCTGTCATCAATAGCCTACCGATCAATTTGAATATGTAACAACAAGCATATTGTCAGAGTATATCTAGCGCAGTGTCATTAGGCATCTATCTCAGACGAGCCTTCAACCACGTTATCTTAATGTGGTGAAAGACTCGGCCTATTGCAACCCTCCCATGGCTCCCGCCGTCATGGCAATGCTCCAAGTGCCTCCTCGACCATATCCATCCCATGTGTTATGATTGTAATAATGAAAAATCACGACTGCAAATCACCTACCAGCTCTCCATGCATCTGCAAGCCAAAGTGATAAGCAACAACCTGAAGGATAACATATGCTCACCCCACGACATGTCGAATGAATGGGTCTCTCGGCACCATCTCTGATCTTGACAAAGGCTAATAGGAGCAAGTTGTTGAAGTAAAAATCTCTAACTTGAGCTACATGGGTGAAACCAGCCTCCTCTAAATACGGCAACAATGCATTAGACGGTCCTTCTACTCTTGATCCCTATCCCTCCTTGAAAATAGGACCTGCCAACTCTGTAATTTCGACATTAACTTCGACATTAACCTTAATTTAAACCACCACTAACAATAATACCTATTATGTAAAGCATTCCTAAAGGCTAAAGCTCTATCAACCATAAATTACCATTCATTTCAATTATAATAAACTACAACTAACCTAAATCCAAATATTTTTACATTAAATTTTAACCAATACTACTAATAACACCTATTATGTAAAACATCTCTAAAAATCTAATCAACATTTATCTCATTTCACAATAATTTACAACATGTAGCCTAAATCCAAACATTTTTACATTAAATTTAAAAGTCTGCCCAACTTATATATTTATAAACATCTACTTTCTAATATATTAAAATTATCCTAAACTTATAACTACTAACAAACCAACTAACAACTATAATATAATAAACAAAAAAATTAATTTAAATTTTAATCTGGTCATCAATGTGGCCCGCGATATGTCTGTATTCATTCAAACGATTAACATCATTTCTCCGAATCATTGTAACAAAAGCTTTTTTTCCTCCTTTCTTCTTTTTTTTTCCTCTTTCTTTCTCTCTTTTTCTCTCAATTCTAACAAGTTGCAAACTTAACAAATAATTTGAGTGTATTGCGCTTACGTTGTTTTGTAGTGTGGTCCTTATTATTTTGCAAACAGCAGCTGCGTAATAATGCGAGAATCTGTCTTTCTCTGTTGTGCTGGCATGGGCTGCACTATTGCATTAATTTTCTACTTCGCAGTAAATGACTATGTAATAGTCTCTGTCCACAAAATAGTTAATAAATGTTTCAAACAGTAAAAGATTTTTATAACGTCTGAAAAAAAATATTTATTTATTTTTTAAAAAAATACGCGACGTATATCATGAAATTCGACTAAATTTTTATGTTAGTTGTCGAAGATCTAACACAATTTTTTTTATCTGAATTTGGAACCAACTATGTAATATAGGTGACCAAGTATAGTCTAATATTCAAGATTTACATATAAATGATTTTTCTATACATATGATTATATGATAGAATTTAATAACATTATTTATTTGATCTATGTGATTGATCCTATTTAGTGGACATAACTTTATTATTGATGTTGTTGTATTAAAAAAAAAACACCCATAAGACCGTAAGTCCTTAAAAATCATGAATCAATGAATTTCATTATTTGAAAGACTTACTGCATTCAATAATAATGAAATTTTCTCGATTTTATATACTCAATAAAATCATGAAGAGATTGAAAATTAATTTACTTCTTTCACCAATGGAGCCATAAGGCCGTAAGTGCTTCAATGCGTGATTTTTTTTGCAGGTAAATATCTCTTAGTTTATCAGGAAGATAGCACATCAAATTTGGATATAGAAATATAAAATTGAGTAAATGTCACTGACAAAATCCACATTTTTCAAATGCCTTGGGAAGATTTCATTGATTCATGTGGTACAATCAATGCGACACTACTGTGGCTCACTTGTTTATTTATATCTTTCGTTTTTTATTATTATGAAAAAAAAATAAGAGAAAAGATAATGTTGCTCATTCAATATTCTTTTATGGCGGTGGTCCAAAATATGAGAATAATTGCCTTTTCTACATCATTTTCGATTTTCCATTTTCTGTATCTATTTAAGGATATCTTTATGAAAAACCGGCAAATAAATAAATAAAATCTCAACCTCTTCACCGACGAGTAAAGTGAAGAGCCCTTAATAATAACCTGCATGTGCATGGGGTTAATAGGCCTTCACCATGTGTGAATATTGATCCATCATGAAAGAGAAAATTTAAAATTAAATACTCCTATGTATATATGAATATTAAAAGCTTATATTAAAATATGTGGGTGAATATTAAAATATATTTGTGATGATTTGGGATGAATTGGTGATGATTAATTTTTTATTCTATATCAAAAATCTTAAATATTTTTTTTACCACAAATTTCTATCAAGTTATATATTATTTGATTCAAATTCCAGTGAATTTTTAAAAATTTTAAATATTCTTTTTATAAATATTTTTTAGTTAAGCTTTATCATTATTATATTTATATATATATCAAATAAGGATTTGTGTATGAGATACACGTGCAGAATTTATATCTAGTTCTAAAATATTATCAAGTGCACAAACTTTTCAAAAATATGTTTGGTAATCTATACAAATATAAATTTTGATTATACAAATTGTTAAGAATACTTTTTTGATCTGAAAAGAGATTTACAAAGTGAAAGAAGGAAATTCTAATAACTAAACTGATGAAAAATTATAAGATTTTCGAACAATACTTTATTTGTTAGTTCTTCTACAATTCTTTTGACTTACATATATAGTATTAGAGATTTATTTGTTTGCTGAAAATCTCTTCTTCTTTTACTGTCACTTCACTTCTCAAATTAGATGGAAATGATGTTTTCTCTTTGGATGTATATATAGTGATTTTTCACATGAAACATGATTTTGTATTGTTATGCACAATTGAAAAAGAAACCAATTCAAAGGATCGATTAGCTTGTTGAGCAATTAAATGTTGGAGCCCAAACTATTCAGTTGGTATATAGCACAATTTCTGAAGTCCTTTACCTAGTAACTCATATATCCATTTGAGATTATAATTTTTTAGTACAGTTTTTTAAGTCTTAAATTTATCTATTTTGTTTTTAATAATCTAGAAAAAATCTCTAATAATTTAAAATACTTGAGCAAATTATAATATAAAAACTAATAGAAT